>NC_054702.1:52634149-52813215 GCF_016097555.1 Gigantopelta aegis
TCGTAATGCAAATACTGTGGTCTGTTGGTGTCTTTCCAGGTGGTAATCGATATAGTGGATGTTCAGAACAGTTACACGTAATGAAAGGTTTTGCTTCTTTACAATACAATCTGTATTCCTCTATATATGTATATGAATAATACAAAGAACATTTTAAAACCATAAATTTGTAGGTCGACCAACCTCTAGCTCTCCCCTTATTGATAAATTGTCAATACAATAGCTAATAAAAGAATGAATGAATGAATGTTTAACGACACCCCAGCACGAAAACTACATCGGCTATTGGGTGTCAAACTATGGTAATGTCTAGCTAATAAATATGGAAAGATAAACAAGGACATAAATACGTACAGTTATGTATGGCATGTAATATATACTAACTGAGTTGTCAATAAAGATGCGTTTTGTTGGAGAGCCCGGGCGATAGTAACACTTTATGTGTCGTAGCTTTTTTTCTAATTTATAAAATCTTATTATCAATTGATTTTCCTTTGACCAAAGTTGAAGCCGTTTATAATATCAGCCATATAATTGTAAAGTTCGCTCAGCTTTATTTAAATGTAGGATTTTGGCTATTGAAAATATTAAAATTATTGAGAAAACATGCACCATCAGTAACACAATAATTTCGTATGATAGAATATGACATAACAACACTGTTTTCAAATTTTAGATTTATTGTTAAAAATTAAGATTAAAAGAATATTTTCGTCAAAACAATTATTCAATAAGATTACCCATGGGAAACAATAGGTTGTGCAAACTATGCACCATCACAATTGAAGATGAAGCACATTTTCTCATTAATTGTTCTGAACTTAAAATAACAAGACAAAAACGTTTTACAAACTCATAGATGAGTTAACCGCATTTCAATCCATGAACATCTATGATAAATACTACTATAATATCAACCGCCCTGCTGCCCATCTCGTAATAATAGCAACGCTCTGTTGGGACATGGATACAGCAAGAACTAGGTTATTAACACACACAAAAGAAACCCAACCCTCAAACAACAACTATCAAATGATATGTGGCAAGTCACTGTAGCACTTATAACCATAAATTGTTTTATTTTGTTTAATGCATGTATTTAGTGATTCGTTATTTTTTATCATTAGCTTTACTATTGCTGGGTCACCAGACCGTGTTTATATGTACATTGTATAATTATATATACACCGTATGTAAGTATGGAAATAAAGCATTTTGTATTGTATTGTATTATATTGTATTGTATTGTATTGCATTATATTGTACTGGTATCTATCAAATTTGTCAAGTATCGGGGGTTTATTTTAAAACTTTTATCTAGTGAATGGTTAAGTTGGTTGAAGTGATTGGCGACGGGGTTGTCGACAACATGCCGAATGTCATACAAACCGCTCTAATTCGCAGTTAATTTTGCGATTATTTTTGTTGGGTTGCAATCTAATTAAAACTTCAATCAGATTAGTTGTTTGTTTTGTTTTGTTTTGTTTTGTTTGTTTGTTTGTTTGTTTTTTTTGTTTGTTTGAGGGGTTTTTTTTTATAGGTTTTTTTTTTTTTCTTTTTTTTTTTGGGGGGGGGGGGAGATGGGGGAGATAAAGATAAATTATAAGTGATTAAAATATATACTATGTCCGAATTTCATAATCAGTTCTGGTCTGTTGATTTCTGAAAGTCGACTGTGTTTTAATTAAGTCTATTGTTACAAATAGTAGATGGAACCAACTGGTGCTTTTCTGGGCCGGGTGGGTGGTTATAATGAAGTTTGTTTGACTTCGGATGAAATGGCTGAGTTTTCTAATTCTTGAACAATGTCAAACTTATTTTTCTCAAAAACTGTACTGAAGTAGTGAGGTGGCTTAGTGACAAAATAGTTACACGGCGGACAAAAGTGCAATTTTTTCACCAAAGCACCACATGGGCCTGTAGATTTAAAAAAGGTCATGCTCCAAAAATTGTGATGAGCGGAAGGGTCAAGTATGACGTCATTATGACGTCATAAAGTTGATTTTCTTATAAAATAAAGGCAGTGTCTTAAATACAAATTATCTTTGGATGGCAGACACTGGAAAGGGTCATGGGTGTTTCCAGCTGTGTGCACAGTAACCTTATCCTACACTGAGATGGTAAATTGTGCTCCCTGGTATTGTAGCAGGTTGCTAGAAGCTCTTAACAACTTTAGAAAAACAATTTGTCAAACAAAGCAAAGCCTTAAAACCAGTTATAACCGATATATTTGTTATACTAATTATTACATGAAATGTAAGCTATCGTACCAGTTATAACAGATATATTTATTACACTAATTAAACACGAAATGTAAGCTATCAGAGTAAACTGCACCACCTGTAGTGTTGAGCTACTGACTGAATTAATAATCAACCGTTAAGATAAGTTAATACGTTTAATGATTTTTAATACACAGTAATTTAACGAAACAAAATGAATACAGGGCCAGTAACTATATTCGGCATTTTTCTTTAAAAGTTTTCACTCGTTCTAAAGTCTACGTTTTGACATGTTCTAAAGGTAGTACTATACCAAATAACTTCCGGCTGGGTCAAAGTTCGAACTTTTGATAGAGAAGTGAACACCACAAGTCCTGTGATTGGTTATAAATGTGAGTGTGTTGGTTGTAAAAAATAATAGTTTCATCTGGGTAAAATAAATGTGCAATTTTATTTCATCTAGTACCAATGTGTCAAGTAGCCTTGTGCTTGAAACATGTATGGGGTACCTGTAAAAAAAAGTACTCGAATTTTGTGCGAAACTAGGGTAGTCATAGACGCTACCCGTTATCTCAGAAACGAGCAGCTTGACCCCCATTTTTTTCTGATTCACTTTAAGTGTAAGGGGTGGTAGTATTTATATCCGTGGCGTTTATGTCGGTTGATACGTTGCAGGTAGGAGTTTTACTATTGTCGTCTATGGGATTTGATTTGGTAGTATACACCCTATAACAAAATTATGTCCTTCAACTTAATGATTTAAACAGCAATTTAGAGAGAATAAAATGACAAATATATTTACAATCAACGTGTAATGATTCCTAGCAGAATGCGCATTTTCGTAGGTTTTACAAAAATGCACAAAAATCTCATCGTGTGTAAGATGTTTGCATGCAACATGGGTCATATGTTACTAAAACAATGTTTAGAAGTTATATGTGATTAAAACTAACTAAAATAATATGAAATTAGCAAATAATTTCCACAATTCTACTGTCCATGCAAGTAATACTACTAAAGGTACCTGTGTTGAAACCAAAATCTATTGATTGATATACTTTAAATTGCACATATATGCACTGGCGTATCCGGGTAGCCAGGGATTGGACACAACAGGACCTCTTTTTTCACAATACCAACTTTTATAATACATGTCACCCCATAAAATATGTAAAAGCAGTGCCCTCTATCTCCACTCCACCCCCAATAAACAATCCTGGCTACCCTAATATATATATATATATATATATATATATATATATATATATATATATATATATATATATATATGGCTAGTGAATTGTTAAAATCACCTATTCCATGTTCCATATTTTTTTTAATCCTCAAACTCTAGGCGTTTGGTGCTTGTGGATAGTTGTGTATCAAGTTTTAACTGTTATTTTTGTTCCCTTAAGAATTCATTATGACGCAGGTGGGAAGGTGTGTGTGTCCCGTGATCGTGACTATGTGGATCTACAAAACAAAGCTGGCTATGACACAGCATAACTCGAAACGAATCTGGCAAGTGATGTCTTGAAATCTGAGCTGGATTATTATCACATCTTAAGCCAGTGTCTTTCCGCAACGTTAATTTTCAATCCAGACCCCGGCAACCTGATCTGGAAGTTGTTTAAACCATAGTTATCATATGTCCTCTCTGTGATGTATTTCGACACTTGGTCTGTAAAATGCAAAAGGAAAATTGTTACCGGCATAGTGGCTGCTGCAACAAAACAGCGACAAGGTTGGGCCTCCACGAGTCCAATATATTGGACTCGAGTACTCGAGGGTCAAACCTGACCCGGACCCGAGTACCCGACACTTACACAAGATGATAATGAGACAAAGGAATATAACGTAAAATAGCAGTATATAGCTTAATTCCAGCACTGAACATGAATGCCAAATCATGTTATTGTATTGCATTTAGAAACCCGTTGATACGTTCAGTATTGTGACGGACGAACGGACGGCCAGATTAAAAAAGAAACTAGCAAATAGTCATATAATTATCGTGTAACTTGTATCGTTGATTAGTTACTGCTGAACTAGTTGCTCTACATTGTCTCACTTGTACGGGTACTCGAGTCTTGTGAATGGACTCTAGTCTTTGCTAGACTCGTCCCGTGCCCGAGTACTCATGGAGACCCTACGACAAGGTATCATTTATATGCATTTCCCCCATTGACAGGAAAGTACATATTACAATCTTTAATGTACCAGTGAATGCCATTAAGTACAATAAGACCAGGTGTAAAACATATCTAAATACAGTTTAATGCATTCGTCATCAGCACTGATCTGGTGCATGATTAAGTATAATGTTTGTCTAATGCGCTCGCAGAATGATATACATGTTCACACACACACATTTTATTTAAACACACTATAGCAGTAACCACTTTGTTATAATGACCAGAGATATCTCATCATTGGAACATCTGAAATGCTACAGTTATTCCAGTTAATGTAGTAATATCTAGATATTTTAGCCCAGAAAATATGAATGTGCATACATTTCAACTACTACAATGAACAATATTTATTATTAGTATGCATATTTATTTTATGCCATTTATATAAAGGGGGTCGCTTCTTCTAACCAATTAGTTATAATATGAACTACTATGAAGGGACTCCGATTTAAAGAAAAATACTTGACCTGTATCTACTAATTCATGTTCAACTCTATGTCAAATGTTATATAATGTCTATAAAATATACAATGACTAGAAAAGTTACAATCCTGTGATGATGCCTTTGAAATAATATAAACTAATTTCCCTCTATGCTAAGTAAATTAAAATATTTTATTGCGTATGGTCATAAAACATTTATCATCTTTGGGCCGGCATCCTTTTTACAATAAACAATTACCAGGCATTTTCATTTTAAATTGCAACTTAAATTAATTTTTTTATATATAATATTCAAATTGTCTACAAAATACAGACATAGCTAGATCATAATTTTTAACTAAGGTTGTTGCACATGGGAGCCATGTTTAAAAAAAGAAAGAAAGAAAGAAAGGAATTTTATATTTAATGACACACTCAACACAACTACAGGTATGTGGTGTCAGACATGTGGTTAATGACCACAAATATATTTTAGAGAGGAAACTATGGACAACTATTTTTTGTTAATTAGCACCAAGGGATCTTTAATATATGCATCATCCCACAGACAGGATAGTAGGTCTACATATCATGGTCTGTAACACCAGTTGTGAAACACTGGCTGGAACGAGAAATAGTCCAATGATTACACTAACAGGGATCGATCCTAGACTGACCGTACACCAGGCCAGCACTTTACTACTGGGCTACGTCCTGCCCCCGGCAAATTAATTTAATTATATTTGTTTCCCCTCCAATACACATAGTAACTATTCAGACTAAAATAAGGGAAAACAACTTTCCTGTTTAACTAGGTTCTCTGTCTCTGTTCAGTTAATATTTTCTTAACTGCGTGTTTCTTCTGTAGAACTAAGTGATTTCTGCAATCACTTCTTATTAAACTATTTACATAACCGACATTTATTCAGCAACTAGTTAACAACACACACATTTTACCACATTCCAGATGTCTAAGAACTAAACACTTCATTATGACGTCATAGGGACCTGTTCCCGTTACCAGATTTTTTGGAGCATGACTTTTTTTCAATCCTTATATCCATGTGGTAGTTTGGCGAAAAAATGGCACTTTTGTCCGCCGTGTAACTATTCTTCCATTTTTTGTCCTTAAGCCACCTCACTATAGTGAAAACTGAACACAGTATATTTTAACGATCTATGCACTCAGGTTGTTAATTTTGATTCTGTATTAAATTGTCAGTATAACTTGACGCGTTTTCCCATACTCCAGACATTGAGAATATAGGGTTGTCACGGGGATCCTACAATACCCGTAACTGAATGAAACACGATTATCCAAATATATCTCCTAACTGTATATCTATTAGATCTCTCCGTAACGGGCAGTTATACCCGCGTGTGGCTCGTCTAGGTATGATCAGAGATACGATCTTATATAAAGTATATGTAATATAGCACGTTTAGTTCACTAGAAAACACAACAAAAACACTATACACTTTGGAATCTGTATTAACACTACGCTGACAAATGTACTGCCGCAGTAGTTAATTAACAACAACAAATATTAACAACCCAGAACTGATCACTTAATTAGTTAATCTCTAGGGGTCTAGTTTACACAATATTGTAATCACTTCACCGTGACACAACACCCACACGTGTGATAATTGAGAAACGCTTACAGGAGAACTTAACTAATAAAGGAATTACAACTCTATTCCTAACTGGTTAATATTTAATTAACCCTTAACTACTCATTCAGTAACCTTGTAATACAGACTTAATACTGGTACCTATCACAATAAAGACAATAACCTACAGTTTACCTAGGTCCTCTAGGATGACTGGTTAAACTTTATATATATTAGACAGTGAGCCTACAGTTTACTGCGTCAGATTACCGGCAGCACCGTCTAAATAATATTGGTATAATACAGTATTAAAATATTTAAAGTCACATCAATCACATCAAGGTTATACAACAGAGCAGAAATAATATTTACCAAGTCCAAACGGATGCGTTCCCTGGAAGCCTTCCTATATGTTTCTCCCTCTGATATCTCTAAAACCCTAGCTATTTATCATAAAACCGAATATCGCCTGGGGGCACAACGCGGTCCTCCCCCTATCAAGTGATATTTCCACAGCGACCAAGCCGGCATATTTTTCTTAGATTGCCAGACTTGCTGACGCCTAGTCGTCAAAATCACGGTCGTCAAAACCGCACTCGCGGAGGTATTACGTAACTACTGGCCACATGCCTCCGTACTTGGTCTGGGTGTGTATTAGAAAGAACAGCTCGACCACCGTCGCGCGGAAGTATTACGTAACAAGTGCCCACCTGGGCTTAAGTGCATATTGGAACTGCACACGGCACTCTAAAACAATTAATATCGCCACAGGCGAAAACAAAATTAAGATCATGTTCCATCACACACCCCCACCTCAAAAAAGATATTTCCTCTACTCTAGGAATAGGGAAATATATTACATTTAAATAAAAAGTGCGTTAACCGACGCACCCGGGATTTATAACACATGTAATAATAAGGTGACTACCAGTAATCACACTGAGTCTCTGAGTCCCTGGTATACAAATAAAATATATAAAAACAAAACAGAAATCAAGAATGTCAACACATTATCATAACATTCAACTTCGGGACAACGCATCAGTGATTACATTAGATGTGCCCTTGATATGTTCAATGGTAATTGGGAATTCCTGCAGAAGAAGACTCCACCTGAAAACTCTCTGGTTGGTGGCTTTCATTCTGTGAATGAAGGTAAGCGGATTATGATCAGTAAAGACCACCACTTGATGCAATGCCGATTTCACGTAGATCTAAAAATGCTTCAGAGCTTGTACCATGGCCAAAGCTTCCTTCTCTATAGTGGAATAGTTCACCTGGTGTTTGTCAAACTTTTTGGAGAAGAAACTTACAGGATGGTCCAGTCCATTTTCGTCTTCTTGGAACAGCACAGCTCCAACTCCCACATCACTGACATCCACAGCTAGCTTGAAAGGCATTCGGTAGTCTGGTGCTGCCATCACGGGAGACGAGGAGCGCATCTGCTTGAGACGGTTGAATGACTTCTCGCATTCATCTGACCACTGGAACTTCGTTTCCTTCTTTTTCAGTGTCGCACGTTTTCCAGGTTTTCTCCGATAGGCATGCTGTCGAATCGGTGTAGCGTTGGGTTCCAAGCGCACATCCTGGCTTAAAGTATTGGTAACCGTTGGAAGGTCCTGACAAATGGAAACATTGTCTTGTTTCGACGTAGTCAACTTTGCTCGCTGGGGGCTCAAGTCTGCTAGAATCTGGCGGTTGGTTAATTTGATCTCTGCAGTCTTGACGTCATCACAGGAAATTGAGTGACTCTCAGTTTGGACCGGTAACTCGGGAACTATCGGCAGTCTGTCAAAATAACCTTTTAGCAAATTGATGTGACAATACCTACTTTTCCCAACCCTATCAGGAGTGTTTATCACATACCCTTTCTCATTAACCCGTTTGTGCACAACATAGTGCCCGAAATACCTGTTCTGTAATGAACCCCGTTTAATGGGAAGGTACAGCAGCACTTTATCCCCTGGTTTAAATTCCCGACTCCTAGTCTTCCTATCAAACACTGATTTTATTTTGCTCTGAGCTTGGCTCAGTTGCTTCCTAGCCTTCCTATCTCTAACTCTCTTATTCATTAATACTCCCTTGTCCATATCATAACCTGACATCTGATCCTCCATCTCACCCTCTGTTAACAATGTAGTGCGAGCTGCCAATAATTTTGGATCAGCCCCCTGCTCTAGAATTAACTCTTGTCTATTACAAGGTAAGTCCCCTCTATCAAACACAACTGGTTCATTTACCCTTTGCGGGAAGTCAGCAGGTTCCACCACATTTAGTTCGTCAGTTGACTTATCTACCATTTTACTGATAACCTCATCCACTCCCAATTTCATGGCTCACACACGTATCAGACAAATCACAAATATCCTCTGGGTCTCGTGTTACCCTTCTGGCCATAGCCCTAGTCTTTACACACGTAAGATATCTAATCTCATCAACCTCACTCTCTTCTATTGGTAAAGGGCTGTCTTTAATTAACAATTGGTCACATTTCGGCTGACAACACTGACTAGTCAAATCATTACCCAACAAAACTCCTATGTTTTCAACAGGCAAGTCCTTCACAACACCCATAATGACTGGTCCCGTCACAAACTTCGAACACAAGAAAACATTATGTAACCGGACAACCATTTTTTCTCCAGTAACCGAGGTTAAAGCCAAACTATGTCCTGTATCTGAATTCTCAATACCAGCTAAACACTCCAACGTGATCAGTAACTGACTACACCCAGTATCTCGATAGACTGATATTGCCTTAGGACTCAATTCTTGTTTCACATCACAAACCATACCAGTGGACACATACGGGTTTACTTTCTCTGCCATGGGACTAACCATTAACTCTCTCGCTAACGGAGCTGGCCTCACTAAACCGACCACTTGCGCATTATCGCATTTCCTTTTAAAACAGTCCCCGACAAGATGGTTATCCTTTTTACATTAACTGCAATGTGGACGAAAAGTTCGTGCATTGGCTGATAATGCAGGCCTATCCTTACTTTTCCCACCAGGTGCATTCCTTGCCTGACTAGCTGACCAACTAGATGACTCTCCCCGATAGTTACTTTCCCGGGAATAACCTGGCTGAAATTTCTTCTTATCACCCTGTTGTAAAGAGCTACCCTGTACTGCCTGAGCTTTGTGTATTAACATGTAATCATCTGCCACTATGCCTGCCTCCTCTATTTTTTTGATATGACGATCCTCTAAATGAATACGTAAGCTATTTTTTAACGTCCTGTAAGATCAACAACTCCCGTAACTCGGTATATGACTCTACCTGATGAGACACCACCCATTTATCAAACATCCCTGCCTTCTTAGCCACAAACTCACTATAAGACTGACCCTGCGTTTTTCTCAACTCGCTATATCGTAAACGATGATCCTCAGGTCGTAATTCATACGCCCTCAACACTGCCGCCTTAACTAGGTCGTACTGACTTGCTCGCTCATCACTCATTGAATTATAAGCTACACTAGCCTTCCCCTTAAACTTAGACACGGCAAACAATGTCCACTTAGACTGCGGCCAATTTAGCTGCTTAGCGGCCCGTTCAAAAAGTTGGAAGAACATATCTACCTCCTGGTCATCAAATACAGGCACTGATCTATAAGCCTCCGACATGTTAAACCCATTTCCATCTTCCCGTCTAACTTCTTCAGTATTCAACTTTAACTCATGTTCCACTTTTAATTTTGCTAACTGGATTCTCTATCCCTATATCTCTCTTCTCTCCCTCTCTCTCTCTTCTCTCTCTTCTCTCTCTTCTTGTTCTCTATCTCTATCTTCTTTCTCTCTATCCCTCTCTTCTCTCTCTCTCTCTCTCTATCTCTCTTCTTTTTCTCTATCTCCTCTATCTTCTTTCTCTCTATCCCTCTCTCTTCTCTCTCTCTATCCCTCTCTTCTCTTTCTCTCTCTCTCTCTCTCTCTCTCTCTCTCTCTCTCTCTCTCTCTCTCTCTCTCTCTCTATCTAATGCACGTTCTTCTCTTTCGTACTCAAGCTTTTTAAAAGCTAACTGTTGTTCCATACTCAAGTCATTTATCTCTATCTCTGGAACAATCTCACTTTCTTCCATAACAGGAGTATCACCAAAAACTTCCTGGATAATAATTGTCCTTATATCTCCTAATGTTTTAGCTGATGTTAAATGAATTTCCCGCTCACTCGCGATTTCAACTAACTCGGCCTTACGTGCTCGCTTAATCTCCACTACACTGAGCATAGGCCTATCCAGCAAATTCTTATCCATGTTTAGATATGACGCACTTATTTTAATTAATTTTCTAGTGATTTTTAATTAACCCTTAACTACTCATTCAGTAACCTTGTAATACAGACTTAATACTGGTACCTATCACAATAAAGACAATAACCTACAGTTTACCTAGGTCCTCTAGGATGACTGGTTAAACTTTATATATATTAGACAGTGAGCCTACAGTTTACAGCGTCAGATTACCGGCAGCACCGTCTAAATAATATTGGTATAATACAGTATTAAAATATTTAAAGTCACATCAATCACATCAAGGTTATACAACAGAGCAAAAATAATATTTACCAAGTCCAAACGGACGCGTTCCCTGGAAGCCTTCCTATATGTTTCTCCCTCTGATACCTCTAAAACCCTAGCTATTTATCATAAAACCGAATATCGCCTGGGGGCACAACGCGGTCCTCCCCCTATCAAGTGATATTTCCACAGTGACTAAGCCGGCATATTTTTCTTAGATCGCCAGACTTGCTGACGCCTAGTCGCCAAAATCACGGTCGTCAAAACCGCACTCGCGGAGGTATTACGTAACTACTGGCCACATGGCCTCCGCACCTGGTCTGGGTGTGTGTATTAGAAAGAACAGCTCGACCACCGTCGCGCGGAAGTATTACGTAACAAGTGCCCACCTGGGCTTAAGTGCATATTGGAACTGCACACGGCCCTCTAAAACAATTAATATCGCCACAGGCGAAAACAAAATTAAGAGGATGTTCCGTCACAAGGGTCTAACATCTAATAGATAACACGGTACATTTAGTATCATTAACTGATTGATTGATTGATTGATTAATTATATATATATATATATATATATATATATATATATATATATATACAGGCCTCACGCGAGATCAAAATCAAAGAGCGAAGCCACTTCTCTATCAAACTTTAGAGAGGGCGAAGTTTTTAACAGCAGGGAGAGTTGCAATCCGATTAAAATTAGCTCTACTGGTCTCACCAGTAATAGTGGAGCTAATTTTAATTAGATTGGGAGACTTGAATTTTTAATCCAAAAAATAAAATACGCAAAAAAAACAACTTATTTTAATACAGGTGCAATGTTTACAATCTGTATTTAAATTTTGTTTTCATTATTATTTTGTTTTACCATCTGTACTGCTAATTGAAAGATATGTGCTGTATAGTTTTCACATGTCGCCTTTAGAAATAATGAAATGTAATTGAAAAGCACTAATTTCACCGTTTAGAATTCATTCTCTCACAAGTTTGTCTTCTCATTTCATTTAATAACTACTCCATGCAGAATATTGTCCTAGTAGATTAATCTACCACGGTCAAGCTTAGATTACCCAGTTAATAAAATGCATTTCACGATCACAGTTTCTTAATTGACCCCTCCGTATGACGAGTTAACCACGCCCCCCGTGACACGTGATGCAAGGTTAGACAAACATTCAATAATGGCTGCCAATTCGCATAGGTCGATAGCAAAATCAACCGATCTGCCGATTACGTTTTTGCCTTAATTTATTTACAAATATCGTTGTTTAAATAAAAAGCCAAGAGGAGACATTCAAGTGTTTCACTACAGGGTACATTTACGATGACAACGTGATTTAAATCGACGAAACCATTTTTACTTCAGTAAATTTTATCGAAGCACAAGAACCCGGAAGTGAACGTCGAACCAAAAGAACATTTAAAACATCCTATGCTCGTTTTTCTTGTCAGAACTGATAAATTAAAATGTCTTGTTTGTTTCTTTTTTCTTCTTCTTTTTCATCTTAATTTTTGTTGTTGTTGTTCGACTTTTATATACTACTCAAAAGAATTTAAGGGTCAAAAATTTATAACCAAATAAGTTTCAGAGTGTATTAGATTGATGATGTAAACTACACCAAAAATTTAATTTAGTGTTCCATATTTATAAAAAACCACAAATAAACGTCACTGTATACAAGAAAGTCACATGACATGCTGTCAAAGTTGAAGGTTATCAAACATGGATTTTACACATTAGAACATTCGTTTAATAGTGTGTGAATCCACCCCTGGCGCGAATACACTCGACACATCGTTGCCTCATGCTGTTGATCAGACGTCTGAAGAACTCTTGGGGAATGGCCTGCCACTCTGCCATAAGAAGTTGACCCAGATCATGAAGGTTGGCCAGAGGGGCATGGTTATCCCGAACTCTCCTGCCTAATTCGTCCCACGCGTTATCTATTGGGGCCAAGTCAGGCGAATATGCTGGCCAATCCATCCTGGCGATACCTTGTTGTCTGAGAAAGTCCGTTACCACCCTGGCGCGGTGGGGTCTAGCATTGTCATCCTGCAGAACTGCCCAGCCTCCAATCTGCTGAAGGCCTGGGAGAACCAACGGCCGGATAATCTCATTCAGATAGCGGATTCCATTCAGATTGCCATCCACCACATAGAGGGGGGTCCTGTGGTGGATAAAGATGCCGCCCCACACCATGACGCTGCCACCACCGAACTGGTGACGTTGTCTAACGTTAACGTCAGCGAAGCGCTCCCCAGGACGTCTGTAGACACGAACCCGACCGTCGTTGAACTGGAGACTAAACCTGGACTCATCAATGAACATCACTCGACCCCACTGAACACGTTGCCACCGCAGATGAAGTGTGCACCAGTGACGTCTGGCCGTTCTGTGACGTGGTAGGAGTGGTGGTCGAACAGCCTGGCGACGGCAGCGTAGATTATTGGCTCTCAGACGATTGCGTATGGTTTGATCAGACACTCGAGTTACAGTCGCAGTCCGCAGATTGTCACGTAATCGGCGTGCAGTGGTTGTGCGTTGACGTAAAGCCATATTGGTGATGTAGCGGTCCTCTCTATTTGTAGTGCTTCGGGGTCTTCCCGAACGTGGACGATTTCGAACAGAATTCGTTGCTTGGTACCGTTGCCACAGTCGGCCAACGACACTCTGACTGACACCAAGTCTCAGAGCAACATTTCTTTGCGTATTGCCATCCTGAAGCCAAGCAATAGCCCTTCCTCGATCTTCGATAGTCAGTTGACGTCGTACCATTGTCGAATTTGGAGTGTGCACCGTACACGAACGCAAGCTCCAATTATACAGAAATTCAGCATTGGGAACATGGAATACACATGCAAAGCGTGCAAATGAAGCGCTTTGTGAAAAAGCAAGTTATGGGCACTTAGCAGACCTTTCGCTTTCGCACTAATTTACGTGCAAATGTAAGCATGTTTTCGCCATTAGAACTAGTCGACAGTGTCAATGACAGTGGATTTTAATTCATTTATGGGTTGCTTAGACCCACTTTCGTCAAAGTGGACCAATACCATGCGTGACATTATGGTCTAGCTAATATAACTGACATTCAGAAAATAATGTGGAAAATATCGTCTGACCCTTAAATTCTTTTGAGTAGTATATATTAATGGAATCCCGATATGCCGAGGAACAAGAAAATAGAATGCGCGGCGACGACCCGGCCTCGACCCGTTTAAAACCGTAGCGTCTTTATTTTGGGTCGGGTTGCGTTAAATGTTTTGTTTAAAAAAACAAAAGGGAGGGACGTGAGCAGTAACATTAAAATGGGAATGCTATCAGTGTACCAAAATTTTATGCACGAAAGGTTACAAAACTATAGCAGGATACAGTCGCCTGTGCCAAAATTATGCAAGCAGTGGTTTAGATTGTGGGATTGCGATATTTATGGGGGTGTATTCTTACATAGCTGCACTGCTTGAATCAACCGATATACGGCACTTGCCCTATTTATGAAACAAAAGCCATACACGAAAAAAAAAAAAAAAAAAAATTAACAACTGGCGTAGCCAGAGGGTGGGTTGGTGGGGACCACATCTTTGGCCCTCCAGTTATGTATACTGACATATTGGCCCGTCTCCGTGCTGACAAGATATATTAGGGCTGTTTACGTTTGGGTGCCCCATCCCTTCTTTATAAAATCAGGCTGTCCAGCACACCCTTTTGAAAAAGTTGGACACAATTAGGAATGAAAATATAGAAAATGTAGGACAAAAGTAGGAAAACGTAGAACAAAAGTAGCACTGAAACAGTACGTAGCGACATTATACATGCTCGAAACACCGTTTTATGTAGTTCTTAGTTTGTATATGTATTTTGTGTTCTATCAAAAATAATGTGTATCTTATGTAACGGTCACGTTATAGTTATTTCAAATTGCTGTACACTATATTAATCAATATACATATTTACATGCATAGGAATGCTGATGCACAGTAAAACAGAGTTAACATGATTAATTTAAGTTTTCCATAATGTATTATAGATTCTGAATTCATACATACACATTGTACATTATAATCATATTAATCATTGGAAAATATGTTGGCTTTGAGGGTGTAATTTTAATATGTTGAGATTATATGGTGCCACAAATTGGGAGATGTATCTTGCTGCCAAGAAAAATTTAAATAATTCCCGTAACTGATGACTTTTATAATATTACAAGGAATATGCACACTTTAACAGCAATTCGTGGCATTTTCAAACCAAAAAGTACGAAAAACTAAGTATTCTGAAGAAAAAGTAGGAAAAATAGGACAAAAACCAAAAAGTACGAAAAAGTAGCTGGACAGTCTGTAACATATTTGCCAATTAGGCCAGTACAACAGTGCTTAAATAAATTATAAACTCATGTGTTGTGGCAACAACTGTTGGGAATCAAACTTGAAGCTTCTGCACCCCCCCCCCCCCCTCCCAATCTCACACAACCCGCCCATTAGTTATCCTACTGTCACACAAAATGTACTCAAAAAGCTTTATCTGTTCTAGAGACATAGGCAGATAAAAAATTGTAATAAATATTATAAGACAACCCATGCCTACAGAACAATAATAATAATACAAAATAACAATTTAATTAAAAACATTTATATATATATATATATATAAAAAAAGAGCAAAATTATATTTTGAGAGAGAGAGAGAGAGAGAGAGAGAGAGAGAGAGAGAGAGAGAGCAGGATTTTTGCCAGATGGTAAAATGGGTATGGCGCCATACCCAAAATTTTATTTTTTATTTAATGTTGTTGTTCTGTAGGAAAGCCGTTGTGAGACGTGCTGTGTGAGGCCTGGCGTTGTCATGTTGGAACACTGCGTTGGCGTTGGCCATAACTGGAACGATGTGTGGCCGGAGGATCTGGTCAATGTAGCCCTGTGCATTCAGGTTGCCCTGCACGTGGACCAGGTCAGTTCTGCCAGTGTGTGAGATGGCTGCCCACACCATGACACTATCCCCGCCGAATCTGTCCACTTCCTGCACCCAGTTTGCCGCATAACATTCACCACGACGCCTATATACGCGACATCTTCCATCATGACGTCGGAGCAGAAATCGGGACTCGTCACTGAACCACACCTGTCTCCATCGCAGTTGAGGCCATTGTCGATGAATCTGGCACCACTGCAGTCGGAGTCGACGGTGTTGTGGTGTTAAGATGACACCTCGAACTGGACGTCTGGCACGAATTCCTACCTCACGTAGGCGGTTCCGTACGGTCTGGTCGGATATCCTGCGCAAACCTGGTATTGCTGCGGCTGTGGAGGTGGCAGTAGTCAATCGTTCCCGAAGGTGGCGTACCCGGATGTAGCGGTCCTGCCCGGGGGTAGTGACCTGTGGTCGACCGGATCTAGGGAGGTCACGTGTTGATCCATGTTGCTGGTAACGGTCCCACAGTCTGGAGATGGTGCTTGGGGACACATGGAATGCCCTGGCAACGGCCGTTCTGGATTCGCCTGCGTCTAGTCGGCCGATGGCATTGTTTCTCTGCGGTTCACTGAGACGTGGCATGTCCTGGATTGTCAACTGTCGGCCAGATACAGAGGCCAGGCAAGCGAACACCCTGCACTTTTATACTGTCGGTGTTCATGTTGCACGTGCAGACACCGCACATGCAGTGGTAACATGGTTTTCACGTGGCTGCGTTTTTGCGAATATTCACATTTTGGAACTTTATTGTACAGTAGCTGCGTTTTATCGAATGTAACCGTGGGAATGTGTTTGGGACATGCAATGACCTTATATTCACAAAGCATGAACCGGTAGGAAACATAAAATCGGAGTTATAACCCATTTGTACCCTTTTGCGTTTCTTTTTTTGAAGAGTATATATAACATAAAACTAAACCACAGATTGCAGTTCGCACAATTTGTTTAATATTTATTATGAGAATACTTCCTAACATTTTCTTTTTTCTCAAAGAGAGGGTCTTTACGTATTAATCCCCATGCAATCTGGTACAGGTAAATATATCTATTCAAAAATGTATCTTTCTGTGGCATCCATCTCCAAATCATTATCCTCGAAACTGAGCAATTAAGGATTACCATTTGATGGGTGGTGTCAAACTGAATCCCAAGTCTTGGAAGTCTGAATTACTCCTTAGCAGCAATATGTCAAACACAATTTTTTTTTTTAAATATTGTATTAAAAGAAATTGTTGAAAGTGTTTCATTTTCAGCAGCAATTTCACCCCCTGCCCCAGTTTTTCTTTCAATTATCAGTTGAAACTGTTCTATTATTTCTCATTCTGTTCTCAATATCAAGATGCAATGTAATTTGTTTAATAGTTTGTCTTCAGAATCTCATTTTCGACATCTAAGCAATGACTCCACATCCATTGGTCCAGTTGCTGAAATATATAAAAACAAACATGTTAAGTATTTCACATCCATTTGAAGAAGTACATTAGTCTGTAACTTAATTACATATCATTGTATTAATTTAAAGTTTAATTTAATTTTAGGAAAAAAATCTTTTAACAGGAAACAAAATCAATGTGACTAAACAAAGTATAAAATTAAAAAGTATAGCAGTAAATTAAGAAAAGTAGTGAACAATGTATTTAACGTTGATGATGTTATTTGATTTCTATTAGAAAGTTGCACAAAGCTACATATAAGATGGCATGTGGAAGAAGAAAAATGCCTATGCTTTGCTAAAATTTGGGGTATAAAATAATGATGAAAAACAAAACTACTGTCTCCAAAAGAAAATCATATTTAGGGTAGGTAATAAAAACAAAACAGATGTAAGTGCCTCATCTAGGTGGTTATGGGTTTGAAATGTTTTGAAATTAGGGTTAGAACATATTTCAAGCACATGACCATTTATAAACAGCAGTTCTTTTACTATCATTTATCTGAACATTAAAAAATATATCTATTAATTTCCAAGATTTTATTATTATTATTTTCTTTTTTTGGCTTCAAAACATTTCTGGGTCCCTACATAAAATTTGTCTAATTTATAACTTTCCAGACAATACTTCCTTATCCCCCTAAAGCTCACAACCATATAGGTTACTCCCTCACTCCCCTCCCCCCCCTCCCCCCACACACAAAAGAACATACACAGACTCACGCCTACACACATGCAAACAAAAAGAAAAAATGCTAAAACTTTCAAACGTTCCAGCATGCTTGTTAATACTATCACTAACCCTAAACCTAACTTACGCCTAAATTAACTGAATGCTGGAACGATCGGAAGTCTTGCCAAAACTTTTATTTTGGCCATTCGTCTGACTGTGTATTTTTTAACGACGGATTCTTAACGACAATATATACATCGGGTACCAGACGTTTCGCCCCCCAGCCAGTTCGCCCCCAGGTCTGTTCGCCCCCAGTCAATTCGCCCCCACTAAGGTACCAGTTCGCCCCCACTAAGGTACCAGTTCGCCCCCAGTCTGTTCGGGTCATGTTCCTAGTGTAATAAATTTCTGTTCTGATATATCCATACGTGTTTGTTCTGTGTTTATCAATCAACAGACAACGTGTTGTTTTAGCGACACTCCTTCATAAAATAATCAACCAGTTTATTACGCTGTACCGTGAGCGTGGGACTGTTACTTTATGTCGCGCATGCGCTGATGTGACTATGTGAAATGGAGTACCGGTATTTAATTGTTTTTCTTTCTTTTTTCTCACCTCCACTCTGTGATAATACAAATCAAGTAAATACGTTTTGCTTTTGGAAAACAGTTTATTCTTTTTTAGTACTTTTTTAGTAATAAATATACAATATTGTACGTGTATACAGAATCCTAGCTACGGCCCTGCAAAGTAGCACACACTATATATATAGCACATATACAAAGAATATAAATATGCATACCAAATACATAACAATATATAAGTATATAAACAAATTGTACTCTGAACATTAAAAGACGGTGTGACGCAACAACCCCTCCCCTCTAAGAAAAGAAACACACAGACACACTTTAACATCCTCTAAAGAAACTGTACAATTTTTTTTTAAAAGTAACAAATAATTGGGGGCGAACTGACAAATATTTGGGGGCGAACAGGCAAACAGTTGGGGGCGAATCGTCTTGGGGGCGAACTGGTACATGGGGCGAACAGGTCAAAATGGGGGCGAACTGACCGGGGGCGAAACATCATGGATTCTATACATCGAAGACTGATTAAATGAGTCAGTAAATTCCATTACATTGGAGGGAAAGTGATTCTTAAACTCTTACCTTCGTAGAATTTATATATTAGTTGAATTTTGTTGGATTCGGCAAAACTTCACTTTCAATACCATGTGACGGTTTCGCAGGAAAACACTGATTTTACGTCAATCGTAGGCTCCGCATATTTGTCATCGCTATTAACACTTGTCAGCAGAAGTATATGTTTACTATGATTATAATTCAGTTGGAGGAGACAATTATTTTAACTAATTTTAATGCTAACTATACAAAAACGTTACACATCGAAAAAAAGTATGTTGTCTAACCTAATGGCGTCCAAGCAAATTTGGGCCCGCGGTTTTTGAACCGCGAAACATGATTGGTCCAGAGCGGTTGTCAATCACGCCGTACGGAGGGGTCAATTGATACACTATCAGACTCAATGAGTACTAGTATCCGTGAAGGTGTGAAAATTGCTTGTCAATGTTGTTTAAAAAAATATATTTTTATAGAATTTACGGTGGGCACTCTAGCGACTTGGTGATCCAGTTTAAGTGGCGGCTGGGTGTGTAGGACAGGTCACCGCTTATTATGAGTGCATATACATTAAAAATCCGCTAGGACAGGTTTGCCTGTATTACTTAATATCGGCATCTATTTTGTATGTCGAATTTATTCATTATGACAAAGTCTACGTAAAACTAGTTAATTACTCCCCGCATTTTTTTCACGTCGAGGTCTGCTGCAGCAGAAGAATTTTTTTTTTCAATGTATTTTCCGATGGAGCATGATCCAAACTCCCTAAAAAAATTCACTAGCCATAGTCTAGATCCCCACCCTCGTACAGTTTACAGCAATTCGCCTGACAATACGTTTCAACAGTCAGTTAAAAAAAAGAGAGTAAAGTTTGTTTTATTTAACGACGCCGCTAGAGCACATTGATTTTTTATCTTATCATCGGCTATTGGACGTCAAACATATGATCATTCTGACACTGTTTTTAGAGGAAACCCGCTGTCGCCACATAGGCTACTCTTTTTACGACAGGCAGCAAGGGATCTTTTATTTGCGCTTCCCACAGGCAGGATAGCACAAACCATGACCTTTGTTGAACCAGTTATGGATCACTGGTCGGTGCAAGTGATTTACACCTACCCATTGAGCCTTGCGGAGCAGTCACTCAGGGTTTGGAGTCGGTATCTGGATTAAAAATCCCATGCCTCGACTGGGATCCGAACCCAGTACCTACCAGCCTGTAGACCGATGGCCTGCCACGACGCCACCGAGGCCGGTCAACAGTCAGTAAGTAGCACGTTTAGGCCTACTATTAGTGCTAGACGTGGGTTTTTGGTGGGTTTTTTTTAGCTAGACAGTCTATCTGTGAGCCTGTCGCATGCTTTTGTGGCGCCAGTCTCTCTTCAAACTCTCAGACACTTCACACTTAATTATTATCTATGAATCGGTATTTCTCAAGTTCTTCACTATTCATCCGTGATGTGTACATTGCAAATGATGACTATTTTTTAAAAGGCGACACAGATTTCGCCTTACAGTGACTGGCACGACGAAGTCAGGCTGATCAGAGCGAAGTTTGGGCTCACTTCGCCCGTGTATATAGCCTCGTCAAATGAGAGCTGAAAAGCTATTGCACGGCTTCAGTTTATATAGCCACATCCATCCCAGTAGGACTTTTATAATTTCATGATAAAAATTTATGTTTTGAAAAGAAAGTTATAAAAATATATTGAAACTATTTATTTTAACAAATAAGTGGCCCATGTCACTAAAATTATGTTATTGTGTACCAATTTTAATACGACATTAATTTTTCACCATTTTACGACATTACCACATTCCAGTCAAAGGTCACGCGATTTGACGTGGGATTTTTTAACATGTACGCTTGCAGTCTTATTTGTTATTTTGTATCCATAACTTAGGATAGGGTATGTAATATAATGCAGATCAGTCTGTTTATAAATCTGCTTACATAAAACAGTATTGTCATTTGTGTCAAAGAATCGGGTCAGCTCGCCCATAATCGAACTTGCCCATCCAGTCTTGTGATTCTTAATCGGTAGAACCTGTTTAAATTATTGATTTGCCTCTCCAGGTAGATGCTATTCAAATATATCTATGTACTTGGTGTTGTGCACAGCAGCAGTTTACTTATTGGCTTCACACATCATAAGTCTGATAGGATATTGGTCAAATGCCCCCAAGACCAACTTGCCAAAAGTCTTGATCAAGACAGAAAATGTTAGGTTATTTCATTCATCATTCATGTGACATGTGCCTATTACACTTAATTTACAGTAACTTGTCTCCTTAATAGTTAAGAAAAATAAACCACTTGTAATGTATGTTGAAGTTAATTTTACCAACTAGCCCCTAACCTACTTATTCCAATGGTTGGTAAATGCACCCCAGTCTTAAGTATTAACTTTCCATTAAAAGTTGCCAACTCAAAAGCTTTCAAGATGTTTCGGTCCCGGTGCATGTTCGGACCCAGATGTTTCGGGCCGTGTCAATTTCGGTCCCATAACCATAGTCGTTTCAGCCCCTGTTTTCTTGATTTGCGTTTCAGTGTGTGTTTTGTTATTTTATATATCGTTACATTGTGTGCAATGATTTTGGCTACTAATTATCAATTGATTTTTGACAAAGTAGTGTGTGTATCCTTGTGTGCATTTAACTTTTAAGTGTAAAAAGACTGTACACATGTAATTAAACAATTCATATCGGCGTGTCATTTTACCATAATAGAAATTAAAAAGAAATAGTTCTTTGGTAGGTATTACCATGCTGTGTCAAGTGATTTTGGACGATTTTTGGATGCTAGTAACCTTTTTAATTATAAAGATATCAACTTGCATTTGGGCGATCTTCTTTAGAGCTATAACATATGAGCCACTATTAATATTTGTATTTCATGTATTTATTCCACATTAAAATCTTGTTCATGGTTCGCTTACCTTAATTTGCCAACATCCATTATTATTTTTGGGGCCACCATATTTTTTGGCAAGTTTCGAATCCTGCTAGTTCAAGAAGAGTAATTTTTAGCTTCCCGTAACATATAAATTTATGTGACATCAATATGGTAATATCTAATATATTAAATAACTTCCTTAATCTAAGTTAGTAAAGCAGTTAATCACTCCCCTCAATATTTTTCATGGTGAAGTCTGAACAAGTCAAAATAATCATGTTACTACTGTTGGACATCAAATACCATAGCTTAAAATCTGCTTTGGTGTCATTAAACAAATATTGCCTTTCATTCAATAAAAACTGTGAGTTTTTGTGTTTTACAGAATTGATTTGCAGAGGCTGTGTTACATTCTGCTTCTGATGAGATTATCTGCCAAGGATAATGGGTTTGCTGAGCCAGATTAAGACTTGGTTTGTGTTGCACCTTCTCCTGGGTTACATCTTCATCACCAGCGGCCTCATCATCACATTCCTGATGCTGTTGTCGTGTATGATCTACCCATTCAACAAACACCTGTACAGGAAGATCAACATCCACCTTGCATACAGCCACTGGTGTCGTATGTAGCATCCTGATATACTTTTTAGTTTGGTCTCGACTTGACAAAGCTATACTTTAAAAGCAAGATAATAGGAGTAATTTTTATACGCCTGTCTATGATGGGTCGTATTATGGTATGGCATTGTACGTCCATCTGTTAACCTTTTTTTCTCCGGGCCGTATCTTGCATACAGATGCATACAGGACCATCAAACCTCACATGTAAGAACAACTTGAGATGGCTGTGTGTTGTGTACTATTACTAAGTCACTGTGACCTACTTTTCAAGGTCCTCTGCACGTAACAGTAAATTCACGTCCTGGACCATATCTTGCATACAGGACCAAAACACTTCACATGTAGGTAAAACGTGGGATGGTGGTCTGTCGTGTACTATTACTAGGTCACTGTGACCTACTTTTCACAGTCTACTACACATAATAGTAAATCCTTGTTTGGGTCTTATTTGGCATACATATGCATACACGACCATCAAACCTCCCATGTAGGAACATCTTGGGATGCCTGTATGTCAGGTACTATTACTAGGTCACTGTGACCTACTTTTCACAGTCTACTGCACATAACAGTAAATCCTTGTCCGGACCATATCTTGCATACAGATCCATACAAGACCATCAAACTTCACATGTAGGAACAACTTGGGATGGTGATGTGTCACATACAATTACTAGGTCACTGTGATAACTTCATTAATCAGACAGCACCTTCTCCAATGGATATAGTATCATCAGTAGTTGGTCCAAAATAAACTGTTCATCCATCCCATTGCACAAATTTCACATAATTAGAATTGAATCATACCTGTAACATGTTCATTAATATCTGTGGTTTTCTATCAAACTTCTGATGAGTGTGTACCTCACCAGTACTCTTGTTTTCAATGATGATAGCATCAACTTTTATGTTGAGCTCCGACATTAAGATTTCATATTTAAGACCATTTCTCACGAACTTCAGTGAAACCCCTCAGTAAACTGAAATTCCCTCAAAACCGGACATTTTTCACAGACCCTTTTGAAATATCATTACAGAACAGAGCTGGATACCCCTTAAAACCAGACTTTTTACTTGGTCACTTGGTGTCTGGTTTAGTTGATGCAAACATATTTTATTGTACAAAGAACAAAAGAATTGGGCACAATTTTGACAACTTACGAGGCTCTCTCTGGTTTAGTGGGGTTTCAATGTCCTAGTTTAATGAAATTTGGTTTATAGTTGCATTTATGACATTGTAGATTCATCACAATGCATGTTGAAATACTTTTTAAAGTTTAAAGATAAAATTTATAATTACATACTTTTTACACTGGTTATTAGTGTATGTACTTAATGTTTGAACTAAGGTAGGTTTATTCTGAATCAGCATTATCAGAAATGATCACTTTTCTGTTTGTCCTGACAAATCAAAAATCAAATTGGATATGAAAAATGTATGTCAGAAAAAACTTATCTGGGGGACAAGCAAGTAAAGATTTAGAAAGCAGTTTTAGTTGGAGCGATTGAAAGCATTACCTTGGGAGTAAAAGAAGAAACACTTTTTTTTATTTATAGATAAACATGTTCAGTGGACTAGAGAAGAAATTTTGCTGTTTATCTATCACTGTTCAGGGTCATGATAGTACATGTAGTATGATACTTTGTGTAAAATAATTTATAGGGTGTCACTAAACCATTTGTCTGTAACTCATATATTTCTGCATCTTCCCATTCATCCATCTAAACATCCATCCATCCATCCATCTAAACATCCATCCATCCGAATATTTATTTCCTTTGATTTTATTGTCATTATTGATTTGTATTATAAAACAGTTATATTCAGCGATATATAGTATATTTATTTCCCTTGTTTTTCAGAATTCACGTTTCTTGCACAATGGTGGGCGGGGTGCGAGACTCTGATATTCATCACTCCAGAAGACCTGAAGTATATAGGCACGGAACACAATCTGGTGATCATGAACCACAAGTACGACATTGACTGGCTCATGGCGTGGATCTTAGCTGAGCGATTTGGATTGCTCGGGGTACTGTGTGGCTTTGTTTACTTCATCAAAATTGTTCCTATAAATATGAGTAAACATTGATAAAATTAAAACAAAATTTATATAGAGATATTAAATATTATTTTATATAATAAAATTGAGAGAAAAGTGTTGTGTGTGATATATTACATATAAAAATCAGTGTTTTAGAAAGCATTCATGGAAAAATCTAAGAACATTTGATTGTAGGTAAATAAGGGTTGGGTATTGTATTTATTTCAAATAATAATATGTCAAGGCTAGCTCTGACAATCGCCAAATTCGCCAATTGCGAATTTTTAAAGCAGTTCGAGAATTTTATTTTAGTTTGGCAAAATAATTTCTTGTCCTAATTGACATATTTTAGAAAATAACTGGAAATGTCTGCAATTTTTGAAGTTTAATAGACAATTTGCGGAATTGTTTTAATCGCCCAGAGCTAGCCCTGTATGTACTTGCAAATAATTTCTAATTAAGATGAGTATTAAGAATTTAGTGGACAAAATGCATGTGATTGCAGTAATTAGCATTTGTACTAAAAGCGATACTGAATGGGTTGCATTTTTTTTAATGTTTAAAATACTTAACTAATATTTGTTAAAACAGATATCTAAAAGTACTTTTTGCATCACTACAAAGTATAAATGAAATGAAAACTTCATATCCAAAATTGTTTTAAAAAAGTGTTACCTGTTTTACATTAATTTTGTATTTGATTTAGGGAACAAAAATCTATGGTAAAGAAATGTTGAAATACGTCCCTCTCATTGGTTGGGCGTGGTACTTCACAGAAAGCATCTTCCTCAAGAGAGACTGGGAAAAGGATCGCCAGACGATGGTAGAGGACTTGAAGAAAGTCTCCGACTACCCAGAAAATTACTGGGTCACAGTTAGTATTTGACAGTAATTACCGGGTCACAGTTAGTATTTCACAGTAATTACCGGGTCACAGTTAGTATTTGACAGTAATTACTGGGTCACAGTTAGTATTTGACAGTAATTACCGGGTCACAGTTAGTATTTGACAGTAATTACCGGGTCACAGTTAGTATTTGACAGTAATTACTGGGTCACAGTTAGTATTTGACAGTAATTACCGGGTCACAGTTAGTATTTGACAGTAATTACCGGGTCACAGTTAGTATTTGACAGTAATTACTGGGTCACAGTTAGTATTTGACAGTAATTACCGGGTCACAGTTAGTATTTGACAGTAATTACTGGGTCACAGTTAGTATTTGACAGTAATTACTGGGTCACAGTTAGTATTTGACAGTAATTACAGGGTCACAGTTAGTATTTGACAGTAATTACTGGTCACAGTTAGTATTTGACAGTAATTACCGGGTCACAGTTAGTATTTGACAGTAATTACTGGGTCACAGTTAGTATTTGACAGTAATTACCGGGTCACAGTTAGTATTTGACAGTAATTACTGGGTCACAGTTAGTATTTGACAGTAATTACCGGGTCACAGTTAGTATTTCACAGTAATTACTGGGTCACAGTTAGTATTTGACGGTAATTACCGGGTCACAGTTAGTATTTCACAGTAATTACTGGGTCACAGTTAGTATTTCACAGTAATTACCGGGTCACAGTTAGTATTTCACAGTTTTAAAGTCACAGACACTAGTTTTAACCCATGAAAATGGACACTAAGTTAGGTTAATGTGTTTAGGTTTGTGTCTTATTTTCACAGGTTGAAACTAGGGTCTGCGACAATTAATTAATTTAAAATTATTTTGGTCTGAATCCTATTACTTTTTGTGTGTTTAAATATTAGGTGAAACAAAATAAATTTCTGGTCTTTGGTCAGCGCGTGTTTTGATTTTGATCCTTGCACATCAACATTTTTTTTTAATTTCTCGCGTTATGAAGTCAGTTTTTGCCGGGCTTTTCATGCTAAGATGTAAAAAAAAAACCGCATTTGGAGCCAAAATGACATCACACATGAACTAGGATATGCATTCTAATTTCAGTTTAAATATGCCCATTATTTCAGTATCAAATATACCCACCTTTTCTGTGCAATCTATGCTTTAAAAAAACAAATGGAGAAAACCACCAAAAGCTGCATTGCCGCATCAATTCTGAAACTTTGGTCTGACTGACCAGAGACCGATTTTTAAATATTTGTTTTTGGTCTTATCAATGTCTTGTGAATATTTTAGTCCCATTATTACAGTCTGTTTACCATATTAACTGGATCATGTCTGTTATAGTATTTGCATTTATTTTTAGTTTGGTATATGTACAACTTCAGATTTCAAAACCACTCTTCTCTTTACAGTTAAGGGGGTGGGACGTAACTCAGTGATACAGTGCTTGCCTGATGCGTGATCGATCTAGGATCGATTCCCGTTGGTGGGCCTATTGGGCTATTTCTCATTCCAGCCAGTGGTCCACAACTGGTGTAACAAAGGTCGTAGTATGTCCTATCCTGTCTGTGGGATGGTGCATATAAAAGAACCCTTGCTGCTAATCGAAAAGAGCAGCTCATGAAGTGGCGACAGCGGGTTTCCTCTCTTAATATCTGTGTTGTTCATAACCATATGTCTGATGCCATATAACTGTAAATAAAATGTGTTGAGTGCATCGTTAAATAAAACATTTACTTCGTTCCTGTACAGTTACTGCTCTTCCCAGAAGGAACGAGGTTCACTGAAGACAAGCATGTCGCCAGTCTGGAGGTGAGTCGAGCCAAGGGCTACCCGCCAATGAAACACCACCTGCTACCTCGACCTAAAGGATTCATACTCTCTATGCACGGCTTTCGGGGCAAAGGTGAGACTCAAATAAAAATAATACAGTCTAAAACCTAAACCAAATTGTTAACAACTGCGATAAATTAGTCTCCTACCTTTAATTACCGTTGGATTTCCCCAACATTTTGTCCAGACATAAATAATGAAAAAACAATACAGTCACACAGATTTCCACGTGGTAGATTGTAGCAGTGTCACCTATATCGACACATACTTAGGAGCCTTCGACCCTTCTTGATGATGGAGATGTAGCCCAAATGTAAAGTGTTCGCTTGATGCACGGTCGGTCTAGGATCGATCCCTGTCGGCGGTACCGTTGGGCTATTTCTTGTTCCAGCCAGTGCTCCACAACTGGTGTAACAAAGGCCATGGTATGTGCTATCCTGTCTGTGGGATGGTGCATATAAAAGATCCCTTGCTGTTAATCGGAAAGAGTAGTCCATGAAGTGGCGACAGTGGGTTTCCTCTCAATATTTGTGTGGTCCTTACCATATGTCTGACGCCATATAACCGTAAATAAAAATGTGTTGAGTGTGTCGTTAAATAAAACATTTCCTTCCTTCCTTCCTTCCTTCGATGTATGTGACATGGTTATAATCTAGTAAGTGGAATCTGTGTCATTATAATGTTTGTTTTTTCACAATTTGTGTCTGAAACCGGCCTCGGTGGTGTTGTGGTTAAGCCATCGGTCATAAGGCTGGTAGTTTGCAGCCCGGTACCGGCTCCCATCCAGAGCGAGTTTTAGCGACTTAGTGTGTAAGTGTAAGACCACTACACCCTCTTCTTTCACACTGACCACTAACAACTAACCCACTGTCCTGGACAGACAGCCCAGATAGCTGAGGTGTGTGTGCCCAGGACAGTCTGCTTTAACCTTCATTGGATATAAGCACGAAAATAAGTTGAAATGAAATGAATGAAAATGAAATTATGTCTGGATGAAATGGTGGGGAAATCTAAAGGTAATTAAAGGTAAGAAAGTAATTTATTGTAGTTGTTAACAATGTGGTTCAGACTTTAATGTTTATTACACACCTGTAGGAATTTACTATGTTAATCATAGATCGCTTGTCATTGTAAAATTGGTTGTTGGCAAAACTAAACACACTGACTTAGCAGACTTGAAGTTAGAGTCAGACCAACATGGTATATGAAACTTCTAAATTCTTCTTGCAACATATAGTTAATAACATAAATATAGGTTTGCTTTACTGTGTAGGATTTGAATGGATAAAGGTAATTCAGTGTCACTTCTTACATTTATTTATATGTCAATAATTGGACAATGTGTCTATAGTTCAAATTGCAAGGTAAGAATATAAATATATATATATTTTTGGGGGTTTACTACTGTAAAAGATTGCTAGATTGCATAGTGCTAGACTGCATGTATTAAATAACTGATGTAATAAAACAGTTATGGTATTGTGATGAGATTGATATGTTTCATAGAGTGTAAACAAATAAAGCGTGTGTTTCAATTAGACCTAGAAAGAATTGCTTAGTATTTATCTTATTGCATCAACAATATAATATTGGCATATTTGTATTACTTTCAGTTCCTGCTATTTACGATCTAACAGTAGCATTTGACAAACAGAGTCCAGAACCAACATTAATGAATGTTATTCAGGGAAAACCTCTAATGTCATATATGAATGTAAGGTAAGAACATATTGAGGAATATGCACAACTTGATTTTGTTTTTACCCAGCTGTATTGCATGCCGAAAGAAATATCTTACTTAAAATTTGTCCAACGTAGCAACCTATATAATAATAGTTTTATAAAAGCTACATATTTAGATTTGCAACCCAAATTTGCTTTAGTAAAGCTGTGTGTTTCTGCATTTAACTGGTGTGATGCAACAAGTTCGTTTCATATTTTGTTTTTGTAATACGCTGTACACGTAATAGTTCAGAAGCAGGGCCCATATTTTCGAAGCTGTCTTAGCCCTACGAAATCGTAAAATCATCGTAGGGTGTGACATCACTACAACACACGCCATAGTGACATCATAGCTTACGATGATTTTACGATTTTGTAGGATAAGATTGCTTCGAAAATATGGGCCCACGACACTATTTTGATTTGATTTTGCAAACTGTACAATTTTGTGTGACCTACTTGTAGATTTTAAATTACCACTCACGTACATGTGTACAGAGGTGGTGGAGACGTGACGGTCATGGTCGTACCACGTTTTGTGTGTGTGTTATATTTGTTGTATCTGTGAAAATGCCATTCACAAGTGAATTTGAAAAGAGAGTGGCAACCTCGAGCCGAACCACTATTTTATATACTGTGCCGCTTCTGGTGTAAGTCAAAGAATGGCATGTCATGGGAGGAAAATTGAACTTTTTGATTTACTAAAAAATTCAGTTATTAATAAAGTACAGTAGACTTTGAACTAGCATGTATGAAATCCAGATTTCTATATAAAACAGGCATGATCACAGTCCTTATTTACAATATTTCATTTGCGAACATATTTGTGCATGGGGCAGGACATAGTCCAGCAGAGTATGACAAATATTTTGAAAAGTCACTAGCCACAGGGCTAGTGGGTTTGTGAAAACCACTAGCCCACCAAGATAAAGCACTAGCCCAAATTCCTGATCAATTATAACTGGATTTTTATATAATTTTTGTAACATTACACATTTACGAGTATAACAGTAAAATAAAACAAACACTTAAATCATGTTGTAACTTTCAGTTTTTTGTCGTGTCGTACGTTTTGTCTTTTGTCAAGTGTGATCCATCATCATTGTCCCGTTTTTGTTTTTTGCCCCCCTCTCTCCCCCCCCCCCCCCCCCCCCCCCCCCCCGGGGAAAATTAATTGAGCAAACTCTTGGTTGGTATCTAAAAACACTATCAAAATAATTAAATTTAAATGAGGGTACGACAGTGTCGCCAGGAACGGTGATGCCAAATACAGGGCATTATCCCGTGTCAGACCGATATCAAAAGAATATAACGGCGACATCTAATCCGTTGTTAATTGATGAACAAAAAAGGTATTATCTTGTATCGGCAGCTATGACGTTTTATCCAAACCGCTACACGTAATAGGCCAAGCCGAGTCATTGCATATGCGGTTACCATTAAAGTAAATTGTTTTCCTGATTGCCGATAACCACATGTTAGCGAAGTGTTAAATTAAAAAACAATAGGTAAATAAAACAAACACTGAAATTCAAAGCATGGCTGGGGTTTACTTGATTGAGATTAACCTGTCGTCGCGATTGATGATTTCCAAGTTCTTAGCCTAAAACATGTGCGAGATTAACGACCACGTGACGTGTCTAACCAATCAAAAACACGCATGTCATTAGACTTTATTTCCTGTGCCAGAAACTTGAAAGGGAAAGGTAAACAATGCATGCTGTAACTGTGACGATGTAGAGATAGCATGTTACTGCAGTTTGCAGACCTAGCTCAAGTGGATTATTATTATATACTCATTGCGTTGTTGATATTATTCGATGACAAACGTCACAATCAAATTTATTAAACGAAATTTCAGCCGAGAGAAAAAGAATGAAAGAAAACAAAAAACCCACGATCGAGCGATGACGAGAGGAGGGGGGAAACCACTAGCCCGCAAGGGCTAGTGGTTTTGCATTTCTCACTAGCCCGAACTTAAAAACCACTAACCACGGGCGTCGGGCTAGCGGATTTGTCGAACTCTGAGTCCAGTGGTACAGCACTCGCTCGATGCACGGTCTGTGTGGGATTGATCCCCGTCAGTGGGCCCATTGGGCTATTTCTCGTTCCAGCCAGTGCACCACGACTGGTATATCAAAGGCCGTGGTATGTGTTACCCTGTCTGTGGGATGGTGCATATAAAAGATCACTTGCTGCTAATTGAAAAGAGTAGCCTATGAAGTGGTGACAGCGGGTTTCCTCTCTCAATATCTGTGTGGTCCTTAACCATATGTCTGATGCCATATAACCATAAATAAAATGTGTTGAATGCGTCATTAAATAAAACATTTCTTTCTTCTTCTTTTTTATATTTGCGTATACGTATACAACATAATGGTCTGAACATCCTAACAGTCAATAAAATGGCTTTAATCTTCCAATAATTCCTCTGCTTCCTGTTCTGGTCATGTGACAGTAACTTCTTTTTTTTCTTTTCTTTTTTTTCTTCTTAGGTTCTGGACATCTTGTTTTTTTGTTCTCATTTTATCAAAGCCATCAAAGGTTTTTGTGTTTTAGTTCGTTGGAATTGGTTTCTCCTCTGGTTGGGGAGGGGAGGTGCTGAAAGGATCAAATAAATTGGTACTGTTGGAATATGTTTATAATATATCTAAAAGATAACATTTGACCAGTTGTATTGGAGTGATTTTTACTTTCAGACGGATTTTAATAGAAGATGTTCCCATTGGTACTGATGAAGAATGTTCAGCTTGGCTCAGAGATTTGTTTTTAAAAAAGGTTTCTCTTTCGTTTGTTTACCTCATGTATGTTTTGTGAAATACCTAATGGCACATGGTTTTGTTCATATTAAAATGTTCCATTTACTTGTTAATTTGTGTCATTTCATTCAGGTATTCATTTAACTAAACCGTGTTTATTACCAAAATATACTGGTTATGGCTTAGTCAACAGGGAGTGCCTATATTATTATTAAGCCCTCTCCACATATCATAAAAAATACCGATGCAACAATAAACAGAGTTGTAATTTATAAAAAGGCACCTTAATATTTCTAAGTCAAACATTACATGAGACAGAGATTTTTATATCGTACATCAAACCTTTGCTTTCAATAATAATAATAATCTTCCATTCCATTCCATTCCATTCCATTCATTCATTCATTCATTCATTTATTCATTTGGGAACTAATAAGAATATAATAAATACATCATGTGCAGCCATGCAGGATTATGACAAGTACACTTGAGGTGGTGAACATTTCAATCCAGGGACAAGGTTTGCGTATGACTGATTGTTATTTAAGAAAACATAGTATTTAAAGTTAAGATTTTTAGAATTATTAAAATGTGTGCAAATATACAGGTTACGTAATCCTTTTGAAAAAAAAAAGATTTCATGTTACCTGAATGACTATTTTACCAGTAAACATTTTATTATGATTTTTAAAATAAAATTGTACCTACATGACATTGTATATTTAAGGTCAATGACAGTCACTTTTCGCACCCCTTTTTTGACTTTGTACACAATAAATATAGCATATCTTACCATAATTTCACTTGAAATCCATATTTCGTAAAAGGTAAACATTTTTAATCACAAGATTTTCTTCAAACACATTCAGGTGTATTAGTAATGTTCAAATTTCAATAGCAATTTTGCATTGGAATTTTTCCAGCGTTCTTAAAACGGAAGCGTTATGTATGCAGTTTATGGATATTGTAAGGAGAAACAAAGTGACGTAATTGGAATACTGACATCATTCAAATTCAAAATTAGCTATATTATTACAATGCTTTGCCACATTAAAATAAAAACTGGTCTACTAACCTTGACTCCTGTCAAAATCCTATAACAAGCAGACAACGCTGTTTACAGGTTGGTATGTTTTTAATTTTCATAATTATGGACAAAATATTAAGTTAAAGTTTTAAAAGACGAAAGAAATAAAAAGTACCTTTTGTCAAATATATCATTATATCAAAAATTACCGTTGGATATGCTTTATTTTTTGTGTACAAAGACAAAGCAATAGTTTGAAAAGTGAGTATTGTCCACCTTAGACTAAATGAACAACAAAAATACAAGCAAATACATGTTTTATAATATAAAAAAATATATAGTGGCAGAAAAAAAGAAGGCTTCTTGATGGTTGGAGTTACCCTCATCCTTTGGTCCTTGGATAAAAAAATTCCACCACTCAATGTATTTTGATTCCTTTTTGTAATTTGTGGTAAGAGATAATTAAAGATTGTGTATCAAAAAGGAAAATATATAGGGAATAACTGGTTACTATCTTAAAATATCTGGTTTATCCTGTGAAGGTTAGAATGGCGAATGCATTCATCATTTGACCTGAGCAGGATACAGCTGATATCTTAAGACAGTAACCAGTTAATTCTTTAATCCTGCAATCCTACAGGAATAGTAATTTTTTTATTATTTATTCCTTTTTAGTGTACGCAAATCGAGTATCGTCAACCTAGTAAGGCATTTGCCATATGACGTCATACAAGATACATGAGGTCATTCTTTGTAAGATGCTAGCTACATTCTGCAACATACAAAATGCATTTCTAAACTCTCAATTCATAAATAAGATATACAAGTTTTGTATTGTTATCACAAAACTAAAAGTTATTTGCATTTACTGTACTTTAACAAATGATTTAAAGAATGTGTTTATTGAAAATATAGTCTGAAATACTTGAGTTGTCTCTTATGTCATGTGACCTATATTTTTGATCATTGACCAAAAATATAGAGATTTATCCAGTCATCATATCTTGCCAATGTATACAGTGATTGTGGGATAAATTGTTTTAAAGAATATTTTGGAATTACAACAGTTACTACATGTTTCGTTTTCCAAAATGGATACCAAACTGCTTAATTAATCTGTAACCATTTTAACTTTTTTCAATAAAAGTAAAATTAAAAATAATTAGTTTTTGCAGATGATACCGGCTTGGATCTAAGGGGTGGGTGGGTTTAGGTCTCGACCCCACTCTGCTTTTTAAAAACTCATTTTAAAGTGCTTATCCGTAGTCTTATCTATATTTTCTTATGTATAAATATATATACAAGTAGTTTTAAACCTTCCTCCTCTTCTCTCTCTCTCTCCCCCCCCCCCCCCCCCCCCCCCCCCGCCCGCCCGCACCCCTGCCTGCAAAAAATCCTGTATCCATGCCTGTAATGTATTTGTTTTTATAGGATGAATTGTACGACAGTTTTGTCAAAAATGGTTGTTTTCCGGGGACTCCGTACAAGAAAAAGCGAAGAGTGCGAGACCTCCTGTTCTGGCTGATGTGGGCAGTCGTCACATGTATACCACTGTTCAAGTATTTGGGACAGTTGTTTCTGTCGGGCACGTACACACAGCAGTTAGCATTCCTAGTTGTGGTTTTTATAGGTACGCCAACTTCATAATATAACACATTCTAACACTGCCTGTTTGTTGGTTTTTGGTAGATGTGTGGTGGGGGAGGTGTTATGAGAGATCGATAAAAGCTACTGTAACAATCTCTTGATGAGTTGATATAAAGCATTTATCTTTATATCCTTTCTCAGAAAAATAAATCAAGTACACTATTTGATAAGAATTTCATAAACAATTTACTGGCCTTTGTGGCGTCGTGGTTAGGCCATCGGTCTACAGGCTGGTAGGTACTGGTTCGGATCCCAGTCGAGGCATGGGATTTTTAATCCAGATACCGACTCCAAACCCTGAGTGAGTGCTCCGCAAGGCTCAATGGGTAGGTGTAAACCACTTGCACCGACCAGTGATCCATAACTGGTTCAACAAAGGCCATGGTTTGTGCTATCCTGCCTGTGGGAAGCACAAATAAAAGATCCCTTGCTGCTAATCGGAAAGAGTAGCCCATGTAGTGGCGACAGCGGGTTTCCTCTCAAAATCTGTGTGGTCCTTAACCATATGTCTGAACGCCATATAACTAAATAAAATGTGTCGAGTGCATCGTTAAATAAAACCTTTCTTTCTTTCTTTCTTTCATAAACAATTTAAACTATATTGCCAGTCTTACACACAGCCTGAAAATAAATTCAATTAATTAGAATGCATTTAAAAAAAATTAAAAGGCATTTGATATAAATTAAATCCATATACAGTAAAACCTGTCTAAACTGGATCACGCCGGGGACCCAATATTTATCCGATTTAGATAGGATCCGGTGTTCAGAGGGTCATATTTTAGAATTTAGAAAATTCAGACCCATGAAACTTGGCTTGTTTTGACAGGATTCTGGTAATTTCAGGGTCTTGTTTAGACAGGTTTCACTGTATGTATATTTATTTTTTAACAGACTTTGTAATAATAACCTTTGACAAAGTATTTTTCTATCTTGCCAAAAGGTGTCTTTGTATTTAGTACCCAATCGGTGGGCCCATTGGGCTATTTCTCGTTCTAGCCAGTGCACCACGACTAGTATATCAAAGGCCATGGTATGTGTTATCCTGTCTGTGAGATAGTGCATATAAAAGATCCCTTGCTGCTAATCGAAAAGAGTAGCCCATGAAGTGGCGAAAGCGGGTTTCCTCTCTCAATATCTGTGTGGTCCATAACCATATAACCGTAAATAAAATGTGTTGAGTGTGTCGTCAAATAAAACATTTCCTTGTATTTAGTACTGTGACATATTTTTTTTTACTTTCAGTCTCTTTAATTATTCGCTGGATGATCAGTGTCACGGAAACGCACAAGGGTTCTTCATACGGAGCTAAACATTTAGCAGACAAGACGAAATGAAAACACACACATTCAAGTTTTATTTGAGTGTATAAACATATTATTATTATTCACATATTAAATTATTTTCATAATTAATTTTTGTATTAATCCGGTGCCCACTTTTTTTTTTCTTTTTCTTTTTTTTGTACTCATGAATGCACAAACTATGTAATTTTTTGGGTCACTATTCTGTTAATCTATGACACTGTGTGTTGTATTTTTCAATATAAACATATTTTCAAATTATCAAATGGAATCATCTGTCATGGTATGGACATGACTGGGATGCAAAGTTGGACATCAAATAAATTTGAAAGATAAGAAAAGCTGTCGGTTTGTGAAAGGGAAAAGAAACTAAAATGGCAGCAAAAAATATATACATATGTAATGCATTTTTTCACAAAACACAGCGCCAAAATCCATTTTGCATTTAAATATTTTTAATAATATGTATTATGTTTACACTCTGCATGTAACGATGCACTTTATTATTTTCATTCGAGTCTCTTTGTCATTTGAAAACACCAATTTCTTGGTTTTGATTAGTTCTCTCACCTTCTCTATTCATAGTTGTTACAAAGGAAGGCACTGACGTTGTTATATAAAATTTGATATGTTAAGTGACCAGGTTTGAACAATTAATTTTAATTTGTATCATCGTTTTCTTCATTAAATAATTTTGTTGGAAGCCTTTCTGAAAATACATTTGATTATTGTAAATAATATATCATGATATTTTTTGTGATACAAGGCACCCATATTGCAATATACTGGGATACAATAAGTCTCATAATACCCATGCATAGTAACCTGTCTTCAGAACATTCCATTTTACAATTTCCAATTGATTATGTGAGGTGTTCATGTATTTTTATACTTTTCATTGTTCGAGTTCTCTTGTTCTTGTTGTACATGTATTTATCCTGCAAAGATAAGAATGGGGACCTCCATGAGGATTGCCAAGCAGAATACTCCATTCATCTGTAACAGGATAGGGGGTGGAACGTAGCTCAGTGGTACAGCGCTTGCTAGGGCCTCCACGAGTCTAAATATTGGACTTTAGTACTCGAGGATCAAACTCAACCTGGTCCCGAGTACCCTACATTTACACTAGATGATAATGAGACTAAGGATTAAAGTAAAATAGCATTATGCATCTTAATTCCAGCGCTGAACATGGATGCGAAATAATGCCATTGTATTGCATTCCAAGTATTAGACTTTTGTTTTCCCTTCATATCTCATAGCCCTATAAAGTAGGCATATAGTAAAGTGACGTAAAATATATAATTAAATGAGAGTGCTCTTCCTTACATGGGTACTCGAGTCCTGTGAATGGATTCGAGTCTTGCTAGACACGGGCTGTGCCCGAGTACTTGTGGAGACCCTAGCACTTGCCTGGTACGCGATCGATCTAAGATTGATTCCCGTCGTGGGGCCCAATGGGCTATTTCTCGTTCCAGCCAGTGCTCCACAACTGGTGTAACAATGGTTGTGGTGTGTACTATCCTGTCTGGGATGGTGCATATAAAAGATCCCCTGCTGCTAATCAAAAAGAGTAGTCCATGAAGTGGTGACAGCAGGTTTCCTCTCACAATATCTGTGTGTCCTTAACCATATGTCCGACACCATATAACCGTAAATAAAATGTGTTGAGTGCGTCGTTAAATAAAACATTTCCTTCCTTCCATAACAGAATAAAGCTGATAACCTAAGTCATTAAGCTTTTATTGGCTTTATCCTGCATAAAGGATGAGAAATCGGTGCACTCAAACTAAATAACAGGTTTTTTTTTTTAGTAATGTACAAAGTTCATTACTTCAATATTTTAAAAATCTATCATATTTAAAATGCCAAAAAATAGTTTATAAACACATAATTCCTAAATATGTATGTTTTGTTATATTTATCACAACGCAAAACTTAATTTCCGTATATTGTATTAAAATTAATGATGGAAAGTATGTGCAATTGAATATCTAGTCAAAGTATATGAATCTGGTTAAACAAGTCATGTGACAAATGGTAGTTTATCACTTCGTTTTAGATTAGTCACAATAACCTCTCGATACAAACTAGTTGTAGGGTAAACATCAGTAATGTAGATTTACTAAATTATGATTTATGGTTACTGAATGTTTATAAATTTTGTTGATTGGAAAATGCATTAAAATATATTTTATAGTATCTGTTTAACCTGTGTAATTTCTCACTTTCAGTTGCATTCAATATTAATTCGTAGCTCTATCAACAGAAATTCAGGATTAATTATTGAATATTACACAATGTATGTGACTTTAAGATGAAAAATGTGGGATAGACATGTTTTGTTATTGTCTTACATAGTTTCATTCAAACAAAACCATTTCAAGAAATAGTTGGCCAGTTCATCTCAAGGAATTGTTTTTATTTATGTATTATTAGTTCTCCACCGGTCCAACTAGAAGGGACTATAGGTTGGGTTGCCATCCTGTATGTCTGACTGTCCATACGTCTGCCCTACATATAGTTTTCAGACATTTTGTTTCGAATACCTCAATATTTTAATCCGATCCGATAATACTTTAACATGCTCATGTACCACGAAAGTTTCGAGCATGTCCGCCCCAGGGTTCAGTCTCTGAAGGCCAGGGGCCCAATCTGGGGCAGATACATCAATATTTTGAGCTGAATTTTAATGTACATATCATATACTGTTACAGATCAGAGTTATGGCCCTTGAATTTAGGACTGAGATACGAAAATTGGTTGGTCCCGGTAGGGGACATGTACATGCATTGCTTTGGCAGTACTCTCAGAATGCTTGTTTAAACTGTTTTCCTTGGTGTAATGAAAAAACAAGTGCCATCATTTTACTACTGATCTTTCAATAATGTTAAATAACATGTATGAGTACATGCATACACGTACATGTATACACACACCTGGTATCTACATGTACACATTTTCACATTTACGATAGTTTGACACCCAATAACCCATGTATTTTTCATGCTGGAGTGTTGTTAAACATACATTCATTTATTCTACATGCACACGAACATTTACAGACATTTGTGTACATGTATGTGTTTTATATTTACAGACACAAAGAAAGACATGTTTTCATACCCACACATTCATAAATACACACACACACACACACACAAAACACATGCACACACACACACACACAAACACATGCACACACATGCAGACACACACATAAACACATGCACATACATACAAACATGCATTGTGCATGTGCAAACAGGCATTGTGCATGCATGCACAAACACATTTTGCAATGTGTACTTTGTTGTGAATATTGTTATCGTGCCATTGTCGTTGCATGTCTGACAGACAGCCAGTGTACACTATACATTAGTAATTATATGATTGATTTAAAAAGCAAATATTTATACAATAACCAAGCCCTTCCACTTGACAGCAGATTTAAATCATTTAAGTAAATAAATTTATCTCGGCATAGTGTTTTGCTTTTTGTTGTTTTTTGTTGTTGTATGATAACATTTTTGCTGCATCAAAGACCCGTTATCATGAAAGACTGTCAGATATTGAAAATTGTCTAAAATATTAAGCCACTTTATTAGACAACTAATATATATATTTACCTGCTATACCGAAAGGAATAGGAGAACACTTGGTATTGAGAACAAACGTCGGTCACTAATATGAATTTAAGAGGTCCAATCTTTATTTATTCTTTGTTTACTATGTATTAAATTTCTATCATTAAAAATTGTAAAGTCAGTTTTTTACTCTGAAATAGTCATTTATACCAAAATGATATGTAAAAAAAAAAAAAAATCTAAAACTGAATGTGTTATGAATTTTCAGATTCCTGCCACTCAGAAGGCCACTTGGTAATTTTTTTTAAACAACATGAATAATCTTAAAATATGTACATGTACTGATGATGTAGTGAAATCAACAAAACCTTTTAATGTGGGTGTGACATCAAACTATTTTTGTCACACCCCAAACCATTTTTGTCACACTGTTGTCTTTGCAAACTAAAGCACAGCCGACCTTGACATTGGCTTTCATTAAAATCCTTGACCCGAACTTCTGGGGCCTCTTTTACAAAGCTATCTTAGTGCTTAGATCACCTTAACTGCATAACTACCAATTGCACGATAGCTGATCTTAGTGCTAAGATCGCTTCTTAAAATGGGGTCCTGGTTACCACAAAAACCAAGTTGCATAGTATATAGAGTGTTCAGTTAATGTCATATTTATATGCCTTATCTAAAAGTAAATGCTTCTTAAGGTCACTGTTAGCGTCGTCGTAATATCTGTATTAAGTACAAAGATGTCATGTTGGACTGAATGTCAGTAATGTGAGACTGAATGTCAGTAATGTGAGACTGAATGTCAGTAATGTGAGACTGAATGAAAGTAAAAGTTAACTAACTGATGCTGTAAATGAGTGTTTTTGTTAAATTCACTCTTTCCTGTTAGTGTTGGTGTGATCCCTTATTTATTTACATCACCATGTTAAACTGTGTACCATTCAGCTGCCATATATTTTCTTGAAGGACAAAATTAACCAGTATTTAGCAAAAACAGTTTGCTCTGAGGTGAACTGGAATTTTACTAGTTTGGCTCTTTACTCTCACAAAGGTTGAAGGTCTTGATAACTACAATTTGCTTTTTGTGTTTTGCCATTTACAAATTTAAGTTGTTAATTGTAAATAAATGTTTTATTTAATTAGTGTAGGTATTTGTTAATCAGATAACTTTCATTATCCAGACCTCTAACCAGAATTTGTTGCTTTGTTGATAGTGTGTGTATATCCTATTTTCTTTTTGCAGATTTTACTTGCAATAATTTCAATTTTTCTAAGATTGTTTGTTAAACAAGGTTTTACAAGAATGTATTTGTTCAATAAATGGGGCCATTTTCTGTAAGTTCCACAAAGGTGTCATGCTTCTGTTGAAAGCTTGTGAAAAAGACCACTTGCTGCTAATTGGAAACAGTAACCTATGTGTTGTAATTGTCATCTAATATCCATTACTTGTTTGGATTCAGTTACTTGTTGGTATTCATTATGTAACACTTAGTGATGTTACAGTTATTTGAATCTATTTCATTTCATTTCAAGTTATTTCCATGCTTATATCCAATTAAGATTCAAGCACACTGTCCTGGGCACACACACTTCAGCTCTATTAAGCATTGCTTGCTTGAATATGAATGTAAGCTTTGATACAGAATGCATTGATGAAATATTGTACCGGGGTATATTAATTTGTTCAGGGGGCTCTATCAAAGTTACAAAATGGCAGCTTCCTGCCAAAATTATTAATTAATATTTCTTATAGAAATGTGAAAATTATACCTTGAATAATATATACCCCTAAAATTACAAATAATTTCAATGTATTAGAACTTTGCATGTGTATGTTTACCCATAATTGTTTGCAGATGATAGTTCCATCATTGTTAATTTGTAATGCAGATTTTTCTATGAACTTTCTAATTTTAGCCAAGGATTCTTGGGGAAGCCACTGTATGCTGAATGGTAGCCCAATACATTTAAAAAATATTTTCACTGTTTGTAGTTGGACTGTGTATGATATACTCTTAATACACAGAACTGTTACTTGGTTATACTGTTTTATTACTGTTAACACTTTGTTGATTTGATTACTGTTAGTGCTATTTTGAGTGCTATTTTGATTGCTTTTTCATGACACGTCTCGTACTGCCTCGCCTTAATGAAGGTAAAATATATTAGCATAAGTGTACAAGACTAATCCCCCCCCCCCCCCCCCCCCAGTGCTGGAGCAAAACCTAAAATTTGGGCAAAAATAATACACATATTTGGGAAAAAATAATATACATATTCGGACAAAAATTATACACATATTCGGGCAAAATTTGCTAATGTGCTAATCTGAGGCCTTTTTACCATGTATTTCCATCATTCTACCCACAAAATTAGTTGTAATCCATGTAGAAATGTGTAGTGATTCGTTTGCAACCCTGTATAGCTGTTTGGTAGTAATGCTAATATGAATACATGTTGTTATCCAAATTCGGGAATTTTAGTTTAATTGAGCAAAAGGCAGCTTTGCCCTCCTACAAAAATGGGAGTCCATACGCCTATATATATATATATATAAGTACTTAATATCTTTGCTTGTAAGTCGATCTCGGCTATAAGTCGAGACCCTAATTTCAAGCCCTGATAACTTGATGTTTTAATATATTAATTATTTTTCCGATAGTGCTGGTGTCATCTATTGAGTTCAGCTCCAACATTAAAATTTTAATGTTCTTCTTTAAATACCTTTCTCACAATCTTTAAATCCTAGGTCAGTGAAATTTGGTCTATAGTTGCATCTTTAAAAAAATTAAACTTTTAATTTAATTTTTTTATTATTATTATTTTAATTAAAGTCTTCAAGTTATGCACTTGTAATGTTTAGTTGATATATAATATATTATATACTTTTTGTAATAATTGGTAATCTGCAAACATTGTTTAATGTATAATTAAATTATTGAAAACACTGTTTGCAGATGGCCAATTATTAAAACAATAAGTATATAAAATAAAATTAACAACTAAATGTTACAAGTATATAACTTGAACAATTGAAGTATGCAAATGTTTAGCTAAAGCATGCTAGTCCATTCAAACATACTGGACCATTTTTGGTCCTCTCAATAGAGCAAAATGTTCAGCTTGCTTTTTGAGTAGAATGTTGTATGTTTTAAAAACATTAGAGCCATGCATAGTAAGCATATTAGTGCACTAACTGTAAACTTGCATTGAACATGTAATACCATCAGGCCTTTGCATTTAAATTCATTGAGTGCAAATTAAGGAGTAAACTGTGTTAGTATTTCCTTCCTGTGAATAATACAGAATTTAATAGTGTGATTTTTGTCTTTTTGTTTCATGAAAATCCACAACACTGGTGGGTCATTTGTGATTCCAATACAGAGGAATCATATTTTGAAACAGTTAAAAATAAAAAATAAAATAAAAAAAATCAAAAAAAAAATCTTAGAACAAACTGAAGTATGGTAATACCGTTGGTATCCATGGTTGCCATACTAGTATACAACTTCTAGATTCTAAAATTATCACTACTACACATATTTTATTTCATTTATATATTGTTTTAAAGAATAAATGTACAGACCATTTTTTATTCTTGTTTACAAATATATATACCAGAACAACAAGTTAATCACTGAAAATAAGCTGATAGTCTACCATAATTGTTAACTTTTCAAATAATCTCCCAAACCCATCCCGAACAAAAAATTACAGGGCTAAATTTACAAAGCCTGTTTTTGACTTGCATACACTTAACTAAATACATGTACATAACCAATTCTTAAAGACCAGCATTAAAGAAAAACCGGTTCGTAAATTCAGCCCATACTAATTGCTTACTATAACTGCTCACCAGCTTCGTGACAATTCATTTATATCAATTACAGTTGTGAACTACATGTAGTTAATATTGATTTGTTAGTGATTAGTTTTGATTTTTGTTTCCCTACTATTAAAAATTGCAGCTTTGTATAATATAATATACAGAATTAAAAAAAACAAAAAACTACAAATAATGATTTGTGATATTCTTGTTATTTTCTGAACAAAAATGATGTTTAATGGTCAAACAGAAATTATGTGTACATGTTAACATATTTGTTTGATCTAGTTTTGATCTATGCACAACTGTTAATGTACAGCCCTAACAGTGATTAAACCATAATGAAGACCTTTGGGAATGGAGTTGTTTAAAAGTGCATTCTGAAGAACGTTTGATTACAAGATGGCTAAAGAAAGAAAATTTGTGTTAACGACACTACTAGAGCGCAATGAATTATTAATCATCATCCGTTGGATGACAAACATTTGGCAATTTTGCTGTATAGTCTTAGAAAACCTGCTACATGTTTCCATTAGCAACAAGGCATCTTTTGTATGCACCATCCCACAGACAGGATAGCACATACCATGGCCTTTGATATACCAGTCATGTTCCATAAGATGGCTAAAAAAACCCATTAGAAGATGATAGGAAGTTTAAAAAAAACAAAAAATTACTTTCAGTTTATTATTTTCTGATGTATTTTAAGATGCCTCTGTTTTTTTTTTTGTGGGTGGGGGGGGGGGTGTGTGCAGAATTTGGCTCAGTCGGCTGAATGCTCGGGTGCATTCATCGTGGGATCGAACCACCTCTGTGGATCCATTCAACTGATTGGTTTTTTTCTCGTTCCACCCAGTGCACCACAACTGGTCAAAGGCAGTGGTATGTGTTTTCATGTCGTGGGAAAATGTATTAAATACATATAAAAGATTCCATGCTGTATTAGGAAAAATCTAGCGGGTTTCCCCTGATGACTACGAGTAAGAATTACAAAATGTTTCACATCCAATAGCCGATGATTCATTGATCAATGTGCTATAGTCATGTCGTTAAACCGAAATAAATTTTTAACTTTGTTTTTTTTGTCAAATGTCAAACCAAGCTTCTTTTTTTTAAACATTTTGATGAATTCTTCACCGACACCCCCCCCCCCCCCCCCCGTTCCTAGCTATAGGGCTATATCCCCAATTGCTTAATGGCGGCAAGAAGTGTGTCATTGTGTTTGACATAACGCGGTTGGCTTTGTCAAAGATTGCCGGTCCGCGTGTACCGTTAAGCGTTAGAATAAAAGATACATTTCTATATATGTATAGCCCATAGCTAACAATTAGTGCTTGCGAATAATGTACAGTAATACATCATTCTTCAAATAATCGCTATGTCAAAATGAAATATAGCTGCAGATTTATTATGTATGTAATGTTTAATGTATCTGATTAATCAAGTTTTATTTCAGGCGTGGTGTTAGCAAATTCAAGAAAAATGGCTGATCAAAGCCACAATTTAGCAAAGCCACAGGTACCCGAAACAGTAACCTAGGGGGAGGTGGGGGCTTATGACGCTTTGTTAGCAAATCCAATTAAAAAAACAAAAATGGCTGATCAGATATATGGTTTAGTAAATCCACATGTAGCTGGAACAGTAACTTCGGTGTGTGTGTGTGTGTGTGTGTGTGTGTGTGTGTGTGTGTTTTAACGCTTTGTTAGGAAATCCAAGAAAGATGGCTGATCACAGACATGGTTTAGCAAATCCACATGTGGCTGAAACAGTAACCTCGGGTGTGTGTGTGTGTGCTATAACGTGTTGTTAGCAAATCCAAGAAAGATTGCTGATCATAGACATGGTTTAGCAAACCCACATGTAGCTGAAACGGTAACCTTAACGTTATGTTAGCAAATCACAGAAAGGTGGTTGATTAAAAGACAAATTATAAGAGTATTGTTTTAAAATTTAAATCGAATTAAACCCAAACACCATGCATTCTTCTATACTGACAGTCCATTTGATGAACAGATCATACTTAAAGTTTAGGGTCGCCATCAACTAGAAAGTTGAAAGTGAAATCGAATTGAAACCCGATATAGGTATTAATGGAGCGACAGCTGATAGAGCGCTGCTAAAAATGTTGCGGTGACTTCAAACATCATTTATGTCAATTGCGTCACTCATGATACATAAATAAACACTTTAATTACCCATTCATCAGAAAAACAGCAACCCAGCCCTGTCTCTACACCACAACTATTTAACATGCACATATTGCCCCTTGGCTTTTGCCGATCTCCTCCGATCAGTAACTGCTAGTCGTAAGCGTTGGTTTATCATACGTTTGTTTATTCTTACATACACATGTATTTACTTTTGTCACCCAATAGCCGATGTGTTTTTCTTGATTGAATTTCGTTAGACATCGATATACGCCATATCGTTATGGTTCAGAAGTTCTTCATCAAGGTTACGATATCTAGGGACTCCTGAGGAGAATTTTTTAAAAAAGAGGAAGTTTTATGGAAGATTATTTGGAGGTTATATCTAATAAATACGAAAAGTCGCCGACCACAATGATGGTTGATTCTATTCCTTATTGTGAAAATGGGGCGGGACGTAGCCAAGTGGCAAAGCGCTCGCTCGATGCGCGTCGGTGGGGGATCGATCTTCGTCGGTGGGCCCATTGGGCTATTTCTCGTTTCAGCCAGTGCCCTTCGACTGGTATATCAAAGGCCGTGGTATGTACTACCCTGTCTGTGGGATGGTGCATATAAAAGATACCTTTGCTGCTAATCGAAAAGAATAGCCCATGAAGTGGCGACAGCGGGTTTCCTCTCAATATCTGTATGGTCTTTAACCAAATGTCTGACGCCATATAACCGTAAATAAAATGTGTTGAGTGCGTCGTTAAATAAAACATTCTCTCTTTTTTTTATTGTGAACGTATGCATACCGTTTCATCTTTTTGGTGAAACTCTTGCACATTTTTTTTTTTCCATTGTTTTAGATGAAATGACAAGACTTGACATCTGTAGTGGCAGTAATCATGACCGGTGGGGCAGGATATGCTCAGCTTTCGCAAACACCTGATGCCATTGCTTTGACAATAATTCATAAGTGCATGTCATCACAGCTGTATGTTTTTGTCTTCTTCAATAAGGTCTGTCCTGTGCTACACTTAATTTTTGCATTTGCCACAGTTTTACTCCTAATAGCCGATGCATTTTTCTTGTGCTGGGGTGTCGTTAAACATTCATTCATTCATTCTGTCCTGTACTAATTTTGATTTAGTTAACTAGGAGTGGCAGTCCTCTTTCTGGCGGTCAAAAGGATGCATTGTCCAGTAAAGGATGTTTTCGGGAGTGGCTATCGTATAGACGAGGCATAAGAGATTCGTGGAATCAACCACGATTTTGCCAAATACCTATTCGACTCTGCATTGTGCAGAGATGTGGTCTTAATCACGAATGATGGATTTGTCATTCAGGTTTATTCATTCTGTTAGGAATCACGAACGTAAATAGACACTAAACACTCGTGATAAAGTTTTAAAAGTTGTTTTGTCTAACGAGACCACTAGAACAGACTGATTAATCGGCTATTGTATGTCAAACATTTGTTGATTGTGGCATGCAGTCTTTAGAGGAACCTCGCTACATTTGTTTCTGTTGTTGCAAGGGAGCTATTTATATGCACAGACAGAACAGCTCATATCACGACATTGATATAAGTCGTAGGGCGGGGAAACAAAACCAAAACAAATTCGTTTGCTGATCAAAGTACCCCAGGCGAACGCTAGATTCCCCCCCCCCCCACCCCCCAAAAAAACAAAACCCACCCCAAAACCCCTAACACAACCTTCCCCACAAAAACCCCCCACCAAAAACCCCCCAAAACAACAACAACCCCCAAAGAAACAAAACAACACAAAATATAAAACTCAAAACAAACAAAACAAACAAAAACCACACCACCAAGCGACTGTCTCTATTTGGCTGCCATTGTTTAACATATTTTTGATTAACAAAGCCCCAAAATTACACATTAAATACACCTTTCTGTTTAAAATATCGTTCGCCTGATGCGCTGTCAGTCTACGATGGACCCCCGTCGGTGGGCCCATTGGGCTATTTTCTACTGTTCATAATTATAACTCAAAGTAGATTTTACATCTGAAGTGCGAACTGCGACATAGGAACATACTTATTTTACATTTACGATTAGATTTGCTACATGTGAATGGCCCTTGTGACAATTATCAGTAGTGTACTTTAAGGTTTGTAATCGTACATGATACACACCACCCAGCATATCAACATCAACTTGAGTTTGCCCACGATAAGATAAAGCATTGCTGTATACATGTACACGAAGGCAGGTCACTTAGTTTTCAACCAGGTTAAATCTGACTTATTTACCATTAGTGTACATGTTAAAAACAAAGAAAGGAAAGGAATGTTTATTTTTAATTTTACTTTATTTATAGTCAACAGCTGTTAGGTGTCTAACAGGGTATCTATGGCAACAAAGTAAAAACCAGTACAGCCCTAAGTTCAACCAGCGAACGTTCGCGAACTATTTGATTGGTTCCCGGCGTGGCCATTAATTTTGGTTTAACGTGAAGCGCATAAACCAGTCTAGCGGACGTTTTCCCGCTAGGTTTGGCTGAACGCAGTTCTGGTTTCAACGGAAATACCAGTATGCATGGCAAGTTTACTATAACAATAAAACTGTTTTATGCGAATTCTGGTATGTATAAATGTGACGCCATCTTTGAGCCATATCACTTTGTACGTACATTAATTAGTATGTATCTTTGTTAATGATAAAATTAATCCCGTAGACTCAAAATGGGCCTAACTGATAATTGATAATTTTAATAGACACAAAAAAAAACACCCCTACGTAAAATCGGATTAAACAATGTTAAATAAACAAAACAAAATTAATAGTCATGTTTCTTTTGTTATTCAGTGTATATATATATATATATATATATATATATATATATATATCAGTTATTAACTTTATTTAGCAGCACGTCTTTTGAAATATTAATAAACATGAGGCGGGTTGGTTGCCACACACATGCACGCACACCACACACACACACACACACACGGCTGTGTAATGACTATAGCCTAATTATGCATTCGGAACATTATTTTAAACGTCTCGGTTAAATTTTAAAATAACGCAAAACTAATTTCATCAATCGAAAACGCCACCCGATGAAATAACCGTACATTAAAATAATAAAAAGAATTCATGATCAAATTCGAGCATTTCATTGCTTATTTGTTCGAGCTTATATTCGGAGCATACACCACAGTTATCTGGGTTTTTTTTTTTTTTTTTTTATCTATCTGTCCAAATTAGGCTTGTTTGCTTTAAAAGGGGACCCGAAAATAATATTAAATCTCACATCGAAAGACATTATTAAGTTTTCTTACACACCCGTTGGTGAGAACATCATTCGTTATTTTTGATAATGGTGGTGTCGTAATTAAACCATCGGACACGAGGCTGATAGGTACTGGGTTCGCAGCCCAGTACTGGCTCCCACCCAGAATGAGTTTTAACGACTCAGTGGGTCGGTGCAAGACCACTACACCCTCTTCTCTCTCACTAACAATTAATATCTAATTCACTGTCCAGCTCAGAAAGCTGAGATGTATGCCCAGGACAGCGTGCTTGAACCTTAATTGGATATAGGCACGGACATAAATTGAAATAAATAAATTATATAAAAAATATTTTATGGGAGATGTTATTGGTTTAAAACTTAATACGTTACATTTTTTTTTTTTTTGTCAAGAAAAAACAACAAACAAAAACAAACCCCAATCTGTGTAGTTTCTTTAAACACACAAATGCACAATTCATGAAAAGTAAAATTATATTAAATCATACAGTTCATCCGGTACCTTATTTAAATCTTTTACAATATGTCAACACATTCACAATAACGGCAAGGCATAAATACATTTTCAAGCTGGTTTCCATGAGTGAATGAATGAATGTTTAACGACCCCGAAGCTCAAAAAAATATATCGGATATGGGGTGTCAGACAGCTGGTTTTCAAGAAAAATTATATTAAATCCCACATCATGCCATATTTCTATTTTAAAAAAGAAGACGATTAAAAATGTAAAATATCAATATATCATTATTAATTTGACATTGAATTTAGTAACATTGAATTTACTAATGTTTACACTGTGGTTTTACATAATTTTTATTTTTAATATTTCTATGTAACCTTTGCTTGACACCCAAAGACCTAAAATATATATGTATTTTTGTGCTGGGGTGTCGTTAAACAGAAAACCAGCTTAATTTGTTTAACAACATCACTAGCGAACATCGTTTTATTAATCATCGGCTGTTGGATCTCAAACATTTAATAAGTTTGACATATAGTCTGAGAGAGGAAACCCGCTACATTTTTCCACTGCTATCAAGGGATCTTTTATATCCACCATCCCATAGACAGGATGGCACATACCACGGACTTTGATATTCCAGTTGTGGCGCACTGGCTAGAACAAGAAATAGCCCAATGAACCACTGTTGTTACACATTCATTCATTCATGCTTGAACCCTAATTGGATATAGGCACGTTAATATGTTATTCAATCCAATTCATTCATTCATTCATCCATCCATCCATCCATCCATCCATCCATCCATCCATTCATTCATTCATTCATTCATTCGTTCATTATTAACATTTATGTCGTTATTTTTATTCAGATATAAATCCGTTACCATATTAAATCATGATGTTTGCGTTATCTCTGGGAGAAAGTGATATTACATTTTAAACTAGATCCAAGGGAAGGAGGCTGCGTCCCCCCAGCCCCTTATCTTCAAAATGCTTCTGGTCGTCTGTGCGTTTCTAAACGAACACTGCCTTTAAATGATAATTATAATTGAAACTTCAATTTGAAACACTGTAGGTGCTAATGTTATTAATGTTGCACTCTCCCCCTACCTCCCCACCCCCCAAAAAAACCTACAGTCGCCCTGCCTGGAGGTGGCTTTTAGGCCAACCACAGATGTCGGTGATCACCCACTTCACGTGTGACAGGATGTAGCAGGGAGATCAATGCAGGATTCGGTACTCATGAGTGAACGTGCTGGATCACTCATGGGGTCCCACATCTTTGTCCAGGCCCGCCCGCTCTATAAAAGCCGCACTCGCTCGCGTCCCTCACGTTCCAGCATCTCTAGATTTCCAAAGAGCAGCGAAAGTTCAGAACAGTTATATAATTATTCCTCTTTCCCCCTCACCGGTCAGAGAAATATAGAAGGAGTAAAGTCTGACCGTTTTGATTTCACTGCACTCTTGATATGCGAACAAGTATTTGTCTCACTTTACAGTTTTGTGTGCTTTTGGCGATTTTTAGCGGTAAGTGTTTATTATATTATATTATATTATACATATATATATATATATATATATTTTTATTTTTTTTTTATTATTATTATTATTATTATTATTATTATTATTTTTTTTTTTTTTTTTCTCCTTTATTATTTATTTCTTTAGGTACTTTTTTATTTCTTTCTTTTCTCTAATCGGAAAGAGTAGCCCATGAAGTGGCGACAGCAGGTTTCCTCTTAATATCTGTGTGGTCCGTAACCATAAGTCTGACGCCATATAACCGTAATTAAAATGTGTTGAGTGCGTCGTTAAATTTCTTTCTTTCTTTCATATATTCATTCATTCATTCATTCATGGAAACCAGCTTGAAAATGTATTTATGCCTTGCCATTATTGTGAATGTGTTGACATATTGTAAAATATTTAAATAAGGTACCGGTAATGTGTTTTGTTTTATATTATTTTTTGTTCTGGCTTGTTTTGAAAGATGACAAAATACATGTCATTTATTTTTTCAATATGATGAACTGTATGATTTAATATAATTTTACTTTTCACGAATTGTGCATTTGTGTGTTTAAAGAAACTACACGGATTGGGGTTTGTTTTTGTTTGTTGTTTTTTCTTGACAGAAAAAAAAAAATGCAACATATTAAGTTTTAAACCAATAACATCTCCCACAACATTTAAAAATTTTTTTTTATTTATTTTGTGAAAATAATTGAATTATGGCAATGGTCCATAATTCAAAACCTAAAATTGCTGAGAGGGTTGACATGGATTTCACTCCATCATGGTTCAGTTAAGGTGATGCGATAGCTAGATTTGGTTTCCAACAATTAATGTAATTTTTATTTATTATCCATTTTTAGAGACATAAGGTCCTTAAATCCGTGACAGTATGCCTTTAATAGTATACGTAATAAATAAACACATTTCATTTTCTAATTATTTTTTTTCAGTTTAGCGTTATTTACAGAATAAATTAAAATCATATTTGGTTTTAAAACGAACGTTTTTCATGATTGTGTTTCTTTTTATATTCAATAAATGCAATTTTGTTAATATATTTATATTGTTATAAATAAGTTATAAATACGCTGTAAATTGAAAATGAATACATTTCAATCTAATTAAAATCAGCTCCACTATTACATGTGGATCTAACAGCAGCCCGTTGGAGCTCATGTCCAGTTGACCTTTGATTCGACCAATCAAAACCTTACTTGCAAAATCATGCCAGTGATTTAAAAAGAATTTGAAAACATATGCCGAGTGTATACGAAATGATTCGGGTGAATTACGAAACTAATTTCAGTATAAAATTTTATATAAAATTCGTTTTAAGACGAAAAACCCAGTGATGGTATAGCCATAAAGTCTGTTCATACTAGTATACAATCCAGAGTTTATTACTGCACTGTTTTTTCAATGTTGAAATAGACCAACAAGTTCGCCTATTTGTATAAATAGTCTCGCCCGAATAACGCTATAAAAGACGAAGTGTAATTGGTTGATATTTAAATTGTTATTTATAGATGAAATGTCACCTGGACATGGGAGTCCACGCAATACTGTTAGATCTACTGGTAGACCAGTAGAGCAAATTTTAATCAGATTGAATATATATTTTTAAAATTCTCTAAATTTATAATAAGTTTATTTAAAAAAAAATTCAAAGCATTTCTGTCATGTCATGTTGCATTTTGGAGGTGGTTTTTAAAATACTTTTTATTTTTTTTATTTTTGGAGGCTCTATATCTAATAGCAAAACATTTATTTTTAAAATATCTTTCGGAAACTGAACTTGTTGATTGGCTGTTAACATATAACCCGGTAAAAGTCATCATACGCTGGAAAACTTTATGCTATATCTATCTATCTATCTATCTATCTATATACCTGGCGATATCAGTGCGATCGATTCATTCGATGAAGAAATAAAAAGAACGTAGACATGTTATTCCAATTTAGGGGATCACCTTTATTTTTTTAGATATCTTGAAATCTTTATTAAAATAATATCAAAACAAGGGGTATGTCTTTTCGCAAAGTCAACCAATACCCAACGATAGGCCTACACGTAGCCCATGTACTTGGGCTAGCCTATACGGTAACCATGTTTCCCACCTTTCTGTTTCTTTTTCTCTTCTGGTTTCTTTTTTTAGAGGGGGTGGGGTGGTGGTGAAGGGGGGGGGGGGGGGGCTTCCACCCTCCTTTAATTTTTACCCAGCGAGAATATTATGTAGGCCTACATTTCCTTCTGCTCTTTTTCTATTTCCCTAAACTTCAAAATATGGTCATAAATTTGTTTCAGATTATTTTCTAAAAGCCAATCCACTGCATTCTTTCTGTAACTTGTGCTAATTGGATCAGGTTCAGTGTCATTCTGCTCACTGGTGTTATCATCAGATAATTGTTTGATTCTATGTTCAGTATTATTGTCAACATCTAATGAACTGTATTTATCATATTCATCCAATACAGTTAAAGTTAAAGTTAGAGAACATTGATTTATAAATCATCGGCTATTGGATGTTAAACATTTGGTAATATTGACCTATAGTCTTACAGAGGAAACCCGCTACATTTTTGTATTAGTAGCAACGGATGTTTTATATGCACCATCCCACAGACAGGATAGCATATACCACGGCCTTTGATATGTCAGTCGTTGTGCACTGGGTGGGACGAGAAATAGGCCAATGGCTTCACCGACGGGGATCGATCCCAGACCTACCGCGCATCAGGTGGGCACTTTACCACTGGACTACGTCCCGCTCATCATCTAATACAGATACTGTTTCTTCCGTTTCCACTGTTCTTAGTCTTGGTCTTCTATGTTGAATTCAAAGAGTAGGCCTACTTCAGGCTCTTGTAAAATTAAAATATACATCTGTAAGGAAAGAAAACCAACCCCTTCTATACAAATGATGTGCAGTGAGTAAAGTGAACAGATATTATAATAATTTAACAATTATCACACACACGCACGCACGCACATACACACACAGCAATAATAATAATAAAATTGGTTGAGGGAGAAATAACCTTTCGAGAATTGATCTACTATACTTCCACATGTTAATCTCTAGGCCAGCTTATCCAATGACATCATGACGTATAATAAAGGTGTATAAATGAAACATTTCCGTTACCGTAACGCAATGTGTGCGCAGACGACAGTAAATTTGTTTGCAAACGATGGTAAAATAAATAAATGTAGTATTGTTACAGATATATATATATATATATATATATATATATATATATATATATATATATATATATATATATATATATATATATATATTTTAGATTTAGTTTTCAGTATTTAGATTAGAAATAGAAATAGGAGTAGAAATGGTGGTGTTGATTGTAGTCCACAGAATAGGTAGTCCTAACCGAGTGGTAGACCCATGCAACCCGATACGATCCTAATTTGATGTTTGGTCTAACTTATGAATATTGTATATAACTTCTGGAAAAGATGCTGAACTTTATGTTATGTATAATCATGTACGATATAAAAACGTGTGATACTTGCATACCATATCGCTATATTAGGACTTGTCCCTATGCTTGTAAATGTGTATCAAAGTACTGATGGTATCGCTAACGATCTCGACTAAATTATGTTCTCGGGTACAGAATACAAAATAGTAATCAAACACTGTTGTACATACAGATATATGTTTGCTTCAAACTGATTTTCATGACATTGAAAACAAGAAGATGTCATCATGATCTTCTAAATTCTTCAAAACAAACAACGCAAACAGCATGTCAACTTTTACTTCCGCGTTTACATGTGACGTCAAACTTTGAGCCACGTTTACACGGTTTCTGACCATGCTAAGTAGGTTTTCGCGTGTGACGGCTAATATATATATATATGTATATGTGTGTGTGTGTGTGTGTGTGTGTGTATGTGTGTCTGTCTGTCTGTCTGTCTATCTATCTATCTATCTATATATATCTATATCTATATATATATATATATATATATATATATATATATATATATATATATATATATATAATAATAATAATAATAATTAAGAAATGTTTTATTGAATGACGCACTCAACACATTTTATTTACGGTTATATGGCGTCAGATATATGATTAAGGACCACACAGATTTTGAGAGGAAACCCGCTGTCGCCACTACATGGGCTACTCTTTCCGATTAGCAGCAAGGGATCTTTTATTTGCGCTTCCCACAGGCAGGATAGCACAAACCATGGCCTTTGTTGAACCAGTTATGGATCACTGCTCGGTGCAAGTGGTTTACACCTACCCATTGTGCCTTGCGGAGCACTCACTCAGGGTTTGGAGTCGGTATCTGGATTAAAAATCCCATGCCTCGACTGGGATCCGAACCCAGTACCCTACCAGCCTGTAGACAGATGGCCTCACCACGACGCCACCGAGGCCGGTCTAATAATAATTAATGCTTGGCTGGAGGCTAGAGTTCTAAAAATGCGTTATAACGAACAAATATAATCATATCACGATTCCTTCAGTTGTGAACGTTCAAAGTTTTTTCTCAAAGCCCTGCTCACTGCAATAATGATAAATTCATTATGAATATTTTGTTGTCAGTTTATGGCATTGTCGTGCTTGCAGCGCCTGACCCTAGCTGTCTGCAGGCAAGCGACACATGGTGTGCAAGAAAAAAACACCACCTAGAAACAATCTAATGTTGGAGAAATTTAATGCAGACACATTACTATAATTATTCTTAGTTATTTTAGAGATTCCGCCCTACCCATGCAATTCTTGAGACAACACCTGCACTGCCCCTCAGTGTGGGGGCGATATGTAACCCAGTGGTATAGCGCTCGCTCGATGCGCGGTCGGTGTGGGATCGATCCCCGTCGGTGGGCCCATTGGGCTATTTCTCGTTCCAGCCAGTGCACCACGACTGGCATATCAAAGGCCGTGGTATGTACTACCCTGTCTGTGGGATGGGGCATATAAAAGATCCCTTGTTGCTAATCGAAAAGAGTAGCCCGTGAAGTGGTGACAGTGGGTTTCCTCTCTCAATATCTGTGTGGTCCTTAACATGTCCAACGCCATATAACCGTAAATAAAATGTGTTGAGTGCGTCGTTAAATAAAACATTTCTTTCTTTCTTTCTTCTTGGTGTAAAACGCAGCACACCACTTTATATGATTTATGTACCATATACAGGAAAACCCCCCAATAGGAGAATGTGTCCACTGAGGTGGTTGGATCATACGACGCCTGCATGTCAGGCGAGCACTTCACCGCCTGGACAAGATCCCGCTCTGGAAGCCGGCATAACGATGCCAACCCAATACCTAGAAAGGGGATCTAACTCAGTCTACAGATCCATTATCTGTTTGTTTCTTTTTTCCGGCACAATAGGTGTCCCATAACTGGCATATCAAAAGCCGTGGTATGTGGTCCTGTGGGTGGGAAAGTACATATAGAAAATCCTTTGCTGCTAATAGAAAAAAAAAGTATGGTGTGTTTCCTCTGAAAACTGTCAAAATTAATAAATGTTTGACATCCAGTAGGTAATGTGCTCAAGTGGTATCGTTAACTATCTATCAGCCTTGAGCCCAGTGGCTTAACCACTACACTACCGAGCCCGGTGATGGATTCAAGTTTGTTTTGTTTAACGACACCTCTAGAGCATAATGATTTATTAATGATCGGTTATTGGATGTTAAACATTTGGTCATTTTGACATATAGTCCTAGAGAGAAACCCGCTACATTTTTTTCCATTAGTAGCAAGGGATCTTTTATATGCTCCATCCCATAGGCAGGATAGCATATACCACGGCCTTTGACATACCAGTCATTGAACGAAACAAAAGCCCCTGGATCCACGAACGAGAATCGATCCCAAATCGACCGCGCACCAAGCAAGCGTTTTGCCACTAGGCCACGTCCACCACACGTTGATGAATTAAGATAAATATCAATATTTATTTCAGCCACCAGCGGAGCGGTCCCGTGTCCACATGGTCTGCCGCCTGAAGGTGGAAGAGTCCAACCGAACAGATTGAAGGGGGATCAGCCTCTCTACTGGCTGGATGTGGGCGCCGTTAAATACGGATTCGCACCTGGCCACACCTACTCATGTAAGTATACCCGTCAATACCCCTTAATGTGATGCTGAATGTTTTAAAAAAAACTTTAAAAATAACAATTAATAAAAAATTGCCCGTAATAGGTATTTAAAGGGTCATTCCTGAGTTTGCTGCAATTTTAAACATGTTATCGACTAACATACTTTTTAACAAATGTAATTACATATCAAATATATTTTTCTGCATAAAATATTAGTGACTGTATATTAAACATATTTCTGATCATTCTAATATTTGTACTAGGTTAAATTTCATTTATTTCCTAAAATATCTTTTTTTCGTACGTACGAAATTATTTGAAGACAAAACCTAGTTTGGGTTTCTTGCAAATATTAAGACGACCAGAAACACATTGAATATACAGACACTGATATTCTAAACAAGAAAATATATTTAATGTGTAACTTTAATCGCAGAAATATTTTATTAGTCAGAAATATCTTACAATGCAGCAAACTCAGGAATGTCCCTTTAAGAGCCTGTATGCTGTGTCAGTGGAATTAAAATGATTTTAATAATTGAACTTAAATCGGATCTTACTGCCTTTTCGTCATAATCACTGTTAACTGCCAACGCCAACGCCAATTTGTGTCCAGTTTACCTTTCGTCGCAGTTTTTCCGAATACGACGAGGCTCGATAAGAGTTGTCAAATTTATGTCAGAGGTGATTTGGTTGGTGAAATGAAAGGGCATCTGGACACGCAAAAACAACAACAAAACATTGTCTTTTATCATTGTACTGATGGAGACGTTCGAATAGTTAGTATTGGTAATGTTAGTTATACTGATTTCAGTTAGGCCTGTGAATGACATGGCGTCTCATTGTATAAACCAGAAACCAAAATGGTAACAGACGCATAAGTATTGTTACAATTTTTGTATGTGCCTACCGGACCTCTGAACGGCAAAACCGTATTCCCTTATCAAAATTGTATCTGTGCACAAGGTACCGGCCTCGGTGGCGTCGTGGTTAGGGCATCGGTATACAGGCTAGTAGGTACTGGGTTCGGATCCCAGTCAAGGCATGGGATTTTTAATCCAGATACCGACTTCAAACCCTGAGTGAGTGCTTCACAATGCTCAATGGGTAGGTGTAAACCGCTTGCATCGACCAGTGATCCATAACTGGTTCAACAAAGGCCATGGTTTGTGCTATCCTGCCTGTGGGAAGCGCAAATAAAAGATCCCTTGCTGCTAATCGGAAAAAGTAGCCCATGTAGTGGCAACAGCGGGTTCCTCTCAAAATCTGTGTGGTCCTTAACCATATGTCTGACGCCATATAACCGTAAATAAAATGTGTTGAGTGCGTCGTTAAATAAAACATTTCTTTCTTTCTGTGCACAAGGCAGTCGAAAGGATTTCGGTAAAGTCGTGACTGCTTCCATGACCAACTATCAGGTGCTCGTCCTTAAGAGGACCGCCACTAACCTAGGATACCCATAACAGGATATTTCACCCCTCCTGCATCGCCTTTAAGATGACTGCCACCCTCAGACTAGCTTAGAAAAGCCAAACTTGCATATAGAGCTCTTCTAAAAACTAGGTTAATAGAGAGAAAGAAATGTTTCTTATTTTTGTTTTTAGTAAACGTGTTAGCAAGTGACCCTCTGAGACCTTTCAGTGACGCGATCCTCACAATCCACCCTGAAGAAACCAGTCAGTGCGGAAGTGGATCGTTTGAGCTGGACACTAGCGACCTCTACCAGCCGACTCACTGTCCGGGGGTCCTCATCACAAACAGGAAACAACCCATGCAAATGTTGCCGTCTTTCCTCTGGAAAGCACCCGACTGTGGGTGTGTGCTTGTAAGGTGAGAAGCACAAAGTTAAAGTACAGTAAAAAAAACCCAACCCCAACTCCCTCCAACAAAAATTCCCCAACATCAAAAAAACAACAACCCAACAACAACTAAAACAACTAAAACAACAAAACACCCCCCACCAAACCCCCCACCAACAACAAAGAACACACACAAATCATACAAAAACAAAAAGACCCCCCCCCCCCCCACAACCCTCCCCCACACAAAACTAAACACATTCTCAAATGCACAATAAAAAGAAAACCCTTTAAAATGATCATATAGATATAGACGTAAACGCTGTAAAGTATAACGAACATCTCAAATCATATCCTGTTAATGTTATACTTTAGGAATGGATTAATTTAAAATTAAAAACTACTCTGTAAATAAGTGTTTTTTATGTTTTTGTTTGTTTGATTGCTTATTTTTTTAATTATAGAAAATTGATTATCTCTGCCATATGATTTTATTTTTAGCAGCAATAGCAAGATTATTTGATATGAGAGAGATTTGCTTTCAGAGCCACCGTGATCCGAGACGGTTCTGTATACTACCGAGACAAGTCATCAACTTCCGGCCACCTTTCCAGACGTATATGTCTTAAGTATGCAAAAGGTTAGTTACATTTTAACATATAGCACAGAAATGAAGAAATTTAGTGAACGTTTAACAATAAAATAAAAGTCTATTCAACAAAGCATTTTGAAAAATAAAATTATGATACGGATTATAGAAACAGATTAAAATTACTTTGTAAAACATTACTGTATTAAAGTCGAATCCGTGTAATCTGATCTGAGCCCCGTTTCACAAAGCGACCTTAGCCCTAAGATCACCGTAAGTACTTATGCACTAAGGTGATCTTAATGCTACGATCGCTTCGTGGAACGGGGCCCTGATCTGATGTACTACAATCGTAATTCGAACTTTGTCATGGGGGTGACATTTAACTAAATTTACACGTTATTCAGATATTAACGTGATTTGATTCATAACATTATACATGCATTTTAAGCATTTCCAAATTTCAGTAATTTCATTAAGATAATTAGTGATCGTTCTATTAAAAATCAATTGTTTTTTAAGCGATTTTCCGCGGCATATTAGTATGCTGTGTCATCCGTGTATTCATTTTTTTTTTTTTACTTTTCAGTGCGCCTTGAAATAATTGTAAATTTTAAATTTTGAAAAACGCCGAAATAGAATGCAATCTTTTTTCCTCCTATACATGACAAGGTATCTATTGCGTCTTATTTGATCGTCTGTTAACAGATGACTTAACGACTGTGTCAGCCAAAAGATTTCTTCAAAGAACCAACATCAAAGGAAGTCCTTCAGAACCAGTAATGTCACCGCCAAATCCACGCACAACAGCAGTCGTAAAAGAAAAGGTAAATGTCCAGATGAACATAACAAAACCAAAGACGAAATTTCCAGAGATGTCGACAAAGTAGTCAAATATACTGGACGTCAAAAATAAATAAAGAAAGAAATGTTTTATTTAACGCCGCACTCAACACATTTTATTTACGGTTATATGGCGACAGACATATGGTTAAGGACCACACAGATGTTGAGAGAGAAACCCACTGTCGCTATTTCATGGTCTACACTTTTCGATTAGCAGCAAGGGATCTTTTATATGCACCATCCCACAGACAGGGTAGTACATACCACGGCCTTTGATATACCAGTCGTGGTGTACATCTAACAGAATTGTTTTGAGCTAACGATAGACAAACACGTTATAAAAGACACAGAAGCTATTGTTTCAAAGGGACATTTCATAGTTTGCTGCAATGTTTAAGATGTTATCGACTAACAGCGAATTTTTAACGATTGTAATTAAATTTCATTTTATTTCCTAAAATATATATTTTTTGTACGTACGAAATTATTTGAAGACAGAATCCAGTTTGGGCTTCTTACAAATATTAACAAAACCATAAACACATTGAATATACAGACACTGATATTCTAAACAAGAAAATATATTTAATACGTAAGTTTAATCGTAGAACTATTTTATTAGTCGGAAACATCTTACAATGCAACAAACTCGGGAATGTCCCTTTAAAAATGTAATGACATTTTGTGGAGTGCGTTGTTTGTTAATGAAATCTGGTTTGATATATATATTTTTTTATTACAGGAATTAATGTGAAACATATTAAATGTATTATAGTTTCTTTTGGCGTTCATTATATATGCAGGGATGGGACATAGCCCAGTGGTAAAGTGCTCGCTTGATGCGCGGTCGGTTTGGGATCGATCCCCGTCATTGGGCTATTTCTCGCTCCAGCCAGTGCACCACGACTTGTACATCAAAGGCCGTGGCATGTGCTATCTTGTTTATGGGATGGTGCATATAAAAGATCCCTTGCTGCTAATCGAAAATAGTAGCCCATGAAGTGGCGATAGCGGGTTACATTCCTCAATGTCTGTAAACATATGTGCGACGCCATATATAAAATAAAATGTGTTGAGTGCGTCTTAAATAAACCATTTCCTTCCTTATATATGCAAATGAGTCAGATTAACGGTTCCATGCCATAGGACGTAGATACTTAGATACAGGCATCATAGTAAATCAACTCAATTGTGGGGACTCCGTATTCGCATGGACTTATGCTTGTTTAGCGCAAACAATCAATGATACATATTTTAATGATCCAAAATACCTAAAGAAAAAGTGCAGAACTAAGAACGAAAACAAAATTATATCAATTAATTCCATTACAATATATTTCTTTTATAACACTGCACACTCTTTGTTTGTTTCTTTGTTTATTTGTTGTCGAATGACCTTTTGAACCGAACGCGTTTACAAACAGTAAATTTCAGTGAAAAGTGAAATATGTGATGAACGTCATACTATGAATCACGGACCTCCATCATTCATGTGCCGTCTCGATAACGTGAAGTACTTTGTGCGTCGTGGTTTATATCATGTAAAACATGTCACCACATAGGCCATTGGGTTTAAGTCTTGTTAAGCTGATGAATTCGTGTAATTGTGTCGCCTTCAAATCCAGGGTGGATATACAGCAACAGCTTCTCTCATTACCAACTATTCATTCAGAATATTTCGGCGTATTGCGATTTCTACGAGTGGCTCGCAAGTGTGATTGCAGCGGATAAATATAATCGTAATTACTTATGCGCCAAAAGGCCGTGTCACACAGGCTGCCAAAGAGTGCACTAATGGTTTGAAAGTTATACATTTTTATGTATATAATGACATAGCGGCAACTTGGTCTTATTGTAAAGAAAAAACAAAACAAAACAATTAAAGATTTTAACACAATTATCTGAAGATAAAGATAGCACTGAGAACTAGGTACGATTGTAGTTACTAAGTTTGTATCGATATATCCACACATATCGAAACAAGCGTCTGAATTTACCGAGACCATAGGCGTACATAGGATTTTGAAAAGGGGGGTTCCAATACATAGGATTTTGAAAAGGGGGGTTCCAAAATAGATTGCAGACATATTGGGCATATATTTCTATGTTGAGTAAATATAATAATGTCAGATATCATGTCAGATATATTAAATTATTAAAAAAAAGCGATTTCGGGGGGGGGGGGGGGGGGGGGGGTTCGGTCGAACCCATCGAACCCCCCCCCCCCTATGTACGCCCATGGAAAAAACTATCAATTCGCCAACTACAGGGCGTCCAACATATCAAAAAGGAAGGAAATGTTTTATTTAACGACGCACTCAACACATTTTATTTACGGTTATATGGCGTTGGACATATGGTTAGGGACCACATAGATATTGAGAGAGGAAACTGGCTGTCGCCACTTCAAGGGCTACTTTTTTTCGATTACCAGCAAGGGATCTTTCATATGCACCATCCCACAAACAGAATAGTACACGCCACGGCCTTCGTTACACCAGTTGTGGAGCACTGGCTGGAACGAGAAATAGCCCAATGGGTCCACCGACGGGGATCGATCCTAGACCAACCACGCATCAAGCGAACGCTTTACCACTGGGCTACGTCCCGCCCCCTACCAAAAAGGCGTCTGCTTTAGAAAGAAAAGTCTAGGTTGAAAATGGGAACGTTTTAGACTTGTTCCATCTTGACAAGGGGACGAGGGAAACATAGTGATAAGGTGAAGGGTAGAATGGGAAACAAATACTTCATTTAAGCCACACCCTACACCCTTGCATTACCATTCTCTGCCACGTTTTAATGTATGGACTGGTATTCTGTAAATGCATCTATTTTCACAGACACCCAGGAGAGAAAGAGTAAACCTTCTGTGTGATCTTTCTGTGGAGTACGACGGAGCTGATCTGTTGAGGAGAAAGGTTTTTCTGAAGCGTCGAGGACTGAAACATCTCACCAGTATCCAGTTGATCAGACTGGAGCTAGCGATCAATCAGAGGATCAGAGACATCAGACAGTGTTGTGCACTTCAAGTGAGTTACGAAGCACCTGATTTGTTAATATTTTAAGTGTGTTAAAAAGCACCCGATTGGTTAATACATATTGACAGACATCTTGAAGTTTTTTTCTTATTTAAAGTCATATTTACCATCTGTTGATGTATCTAAACATCGTTAATTTTGAAAGGAAACCCGTTATTATGATTAAGGAAACTAACTTTTGAATATTCGAAATTTAATGAAGAATACTCATTATGATTTGTACCAAGATCTACGTCTCTGGAGATGGACAGTTGACGGTAACATTGCGGTGGTAACTCCATATCCATCGCATATCCATAGAAAATGCAGTTTTACAAAGTTACTAAAACGTTGCTATACCTCCCCCAAGAAAAAACAAAGGACAACCAAAGAACCAAACAAAAACAACAACAAACAACCGACATTATAAATTCAGACTGTCAGGTCAATACAAGTTGGCAGAAATAGAGTTGATGGATTTTAAATTGCAAAACAAACGTCGTCAGTATTGTAATTCCTTGAGGATGTCATATAACACTTTTGTTTTTAAAATATTAACTTTTCAAACCGCAATTTTCGCCATTTCATTTAACAGAAAATCGAACTAAACTTTAGCCCAACAACCTCAAACGTTCTCTTTGAACATTGTCAAGCAAAATAAAAATTATTTGTATATTTGAAAACCATTAACTAGACTGGATATTTTTTGTTTCTAAAGCCTAAGGTTAAATGAAAAAAAAGTTTGTTTTGTTTCACGACACCACTAGAGCACATTGATTAATTAATCATCGGCTATTGGATGTCAAACATTTGGTATAACGTAAATGAATGTGATTATGATATGTTATGAAAGAAGGAAAGAAATGTTTTATTTAACGACGCACTCAACACATTTTATTTACGGTTATATGGCGTCAGACATATGGTTAAGGACCACACAGATTTTGAGAGGAAACCCGCTGTCGCCACTACATGGGCTACTCTTCCGATTAGCAGCAAGGGATCTTTTATTTGCGCTTCCCACAGGCAGGATAGCACAAACCATGGCCTTTGTTGAACCAGTTATGGATCACTGGTCGGTGTAAGTGGTTTACACCTACCCATTGAGCCTTGCGGAGCACTCACTCAGGGTTTGGAGTCGGTATCTGGATTAAAAATCCCATGTCTCGACTGGGATCCGAACCCAGTACCTACCAGCCTGTAGACCGATGGCCTAACCACGACGCCGGTCGGTATGCATACATTCACAATAAAAAAAAAAAAAAAATAAAGAGAATGTTTTATTTAACGACGCACTCAACACATTTTATTTACGGTTATATGGCGTCAGACATATGGTTAAAGACCATACAGATATTGAGAGGAAACCCGCTGTCGCCACTTCATGGGCTATTCTTTTCGATTAGCAGCAAGGTATCTTTTATATGCACCATCCCACAGACAGGGTAGTACATACCACGGCCTTTGATAATGGTTTACACCTAACCATTGAGCCTTGCGGAGCACTCACTCAGGGTTTGGAGTCGGTATCTGGATTAAAAATCTCATGCCTCGACTGGTATCCGAACCCAGTACCTACCAGCCTGTAGACCGATGGCCTGCCACGATGCCACCGAGGCCGGTATTGATATGTTATGATGCAAACTAGTCAAATTGTTCGCGAGCGCTCTCCGTTCTAAACACAACTCTTACTATTACAGCCGAGCGAGGCACGACAGGAGTGTGTTGATGACATCAGACGACGACGAATCGACCAGTTCTGCGGCGACGGACACCCGGACGTCCCCTTCACCACGGACAACACGGACTTCATGAAGCAGAGAGAGAAGAAACGTGTTGCTGGAGGCTAGGTACGAACGCGTCTTGATGTCATTGTTGACGATTACAAACGGTCTTAAAGGGACATTCCCGAGTTTGCTGCAATTTTGAAGATGGTATCGACTAACAGAGTCTTTTTAACGATTGTAATTACATATCAAATATATTTTTCTGCATCATATATTATTGGTTGTATATTAAATGTGTTTCTGATCGTTTTAATATTTGTACCAGGTTAAATGTCATTTTATTTCAATCTAATTAAAATTAGCTCCACTATTACATGTGGATCTAACAGCAGCCAGTTGGAGCTCATGTCCACCAATCAAATCCTTACTTGCAGAATCCTGCCAGTGATTTAAAAATAATTTGAAAACATTCCGAATTATCCTGAGGGTATACATGTTTCGTGTGAATTACGAATGCCTTAAACCATGTTTTATTTTATAAAATAAATAATTTGTAATGTAAAACTGAAGACTGATTTATTTTTTTATTTTTTTATATAAATAAATAAATAATTTTTAATGTAAAATTGAAGATTGATAACCCACCCCGTACGTGTTGGTATGGTTCGCTGTACTGCGGCCACTAAAATAGACTCGCCCGATATTTTTTGAATTTTTATGCTCCCAAATAACGTTATAAAAGGCGAAGTGTGATTGGTCAATATTTAAATTATTATTTACAGACGAAATGTTACCTGGACATTGGGGACTACGCAGTGTTGTTAGTTTTAAATCACTGGCAGGATTCTGCAAGTAAGGTTTTGATTGGTGGACATGAGCTCCAACTGGCTGGTGTTAGATCCACATGTAATAGTGGAGCTAATTTTAATTAGATTGATTTTATTTCTACGAAATTATTTTAAGACAAATTCCAGTTTGGACTTCTTACAAATATTAAGACGACCAGAAATGCATTGAATATATAGGCACTGATATTCTAAACAAGAAAATATATTTAATATGTAAGTTGAATTTTAGAAATATTTTATTAGTCGGAACCATCTTACAATGCAGCAAACTCAGGAATGTCCCTTTAATAATAGAATCCAACATTGTAGGTCTACCAAAATGCATAACTGAAAAGTATATGTGTGTGTTTGTTGGGTAGGATGAATTACTTGTAATGATTGACAGTGGATGGTGGTGATGATAACCACTTTCTATATTAATCGTTGTTTAGTGTTATGATTACATTTGTAATTCATATTTATAATCTATATAATTATGATTCTCTTATACTCTTTACTCTCTGCCAAAAAATCCAAAACAACAAGAAATAATGATTAGAAATTGATAAAAAAAAGAACTTAACAAGAGACAAAGAAAAATAATCACCGTTCCACCTTCCTAAAATCCCCCAACAAAAAACAAGAACAAAATAACATCCCCCGCAATTCCCCAAACCCCCCAAAACAACAAAACAACCAAAAACCAAAGGCAAAAGAAAAACAAAACAAAGTTTAAAACCCCACTCTCCCTCAAAACCCTACAACAAACACACCCCAAATAAAAAACACACAAAAACAACAACAAAAAACACCCACAACAATAACAAACAAACAACAGACAAAACAAACAAAAAAGCCAAAACAAAAGCAACAACAACAACAACAACAACAACAACAATAAAACAAAACAAAACAATGAACAAAGAAGAAAAAAGTCACATCAGCTAAACTGATCCCATTTTCAGGTGAACCCCGATATAACTGCTTTAACGAGACTTCAAGGAACTTAAACGTGCTGTCATTACATCCAGCCGCTGTCTCGCGTGATGAATCGGACCCCGTAAACGACATCCTTGATTTCCCGTCGGAGATCATGCAGGTATTAAAACATAATTTGTCGTGTTTGTCTGTTAACAGATGTTATACAATTATGAGGAAACAAAATCTCCACTTAAATCTAAAGTAAATGAATAACCATCATAAGTTAATTAAAACCTGAACATTTTCTTTAAATTTTAATGTTTTAATTTTAAACAATGTCATTTATTATATACGTTTACCGGCCTCGGTGGCGTCGTGGTTAGGCCATCGGTCTACAGGCTGGTAGGTACTCGGTTCGGATCCCAGTCGAGGCATGGGATTTTTAATCCAAATACCGACTCCAAACCCTGAGTGAGTGCTCCGCAAGGCTCAATGGGTAGGTGTAAACCACTTGCACCGACCAGTGATCCATAACTGGTTCAACAAAGGCCATGGTTTGTGCTATCCTGCCTGTGGGAAGCGCAAATAAAGGATCCCTTGCTGCTAATCGGAAAGAGTAGCCCATGTAGTGGCGACAGCGGCTTTCCTCTCAAAATCTGTGTGGTCCTTAACCATATGTCTGACGCCATATAACCGTAAACAGAATGCGTCGTTAAATAAAACATTTCTTTCTTTATTATACACGTTCCTGATGTAAACTGCTGTGATGGTATATTTACATATACATGTATGTGATTAGTGATTTTATTGACAGAATTAACTATATAATGATTTATAAACAAAAAACGTAATAAAGCTATATTCAATAAATATTATATATTAAGAGGATTCAAAATAGTACTAGTATCTAAATTCCTTTTTTTCAAAATACCATATGCTGTTATGTCGTGCCCCCAATCATACCTCTTCCCCCAACACTTGGTCCTTTTATATTTTCATGTCACACCATGTAACACAATTCATAGACAATGTGGTTTCCCTTATTTAGGTGGTCCCCAATATAAAATCCTCACTACTGTTTGATGCATCTGATGAATCAGTAATTGACATTCATTGTCTTTCTATCATAGTCTACAACAATGACATCAACACCGATTCCAAACAGTTCAGGCATAACACCCAGACTCCAAATGATTACACCTGCTAAAAGAACAGTGTATTTAGAAGATGTCAAGGACAGAATAAAATCAAGAACAAACACTGGAACTGTGAAACTGAGAAACAACACTGAAACTGGAAAATCAAGACCAAATACTGAAACTGAAAAACTGAGAAAAAACACTGAAACTGAAAAATCAAGAACAAACAATGAAGCTGAAAAATCAAGAATAAAGCCTGAAGCTGTGAAATCAGTAATACAGTCTAGAACTGTGAAATCAGGAATAAATCCCGGAACTGTGAAATCCCAAACAAACAAAGGCACTGTGAACAAAGGGACCATGGCGATTAGAAGTCAAAGAGATCATCTGGAGTCCTCGCCCCCACATCCCGGGAAGTCATCAACACAGAGCAGCGTCCACGACTTCATCGGAGGTACGCACCGACTTCAGTCCTTGAATGGGTGGGTGATTGGGAGAAAAGGTTGTACGTGGGACAGGGGCAATAGGGCGTTGAAGAATGGAATTTGACAACAAAAACATTTTGAAAATATTATTCAAATCAATTTCAACAATACGTATTTCTGATAAAAAAACCCACAAGTTTTTCAAATTTTGAAAAAGAGTTTATGGTTGTGCAGTATCAGGGACAATAGAACGCCGAACAAAAGAATTTGACAAGAAAAGCCTTTTGAAAATATTGCTGAAAACAATTAGAGCATAACATTTCTGAAAGAAATATCAAGTTTTGAAAAGAAATTTTCTTACACACCCATTGGCGAGAACACCATGCGTTATTATTTATAACACATGGTTGTTTACACATGTACGTGTATTAGCAATTTCAAAACATACGACTGGCTGCTCCTAGGTGATGACCAGGTCACCACTGCCATACACATCCAATGAAAAACTACACGATGAATCGATTACATTGCGACGTATAGTTAACCTGACAATCATGGGTCTGTCATACGTAAGCTAGCTACAAGTGCAACGGCTGTAAATAACTTTTAGTAGAAAAAGATGTTAAAATTTGCTTAAAACCTGGTTTTTGAGGATATGTAAGAAATAGAATAATACATTCGTGTCCGTTAGATACCATTTATCTCACAACTCGTTGTTTAAAAACGTATCAAACTCGATTTCGCTCGTTAAAAACATTTTAAAATAACTCGTTGTGAGATAAATTTGTATCTAACGGCTACTCATGTATTATTCTCTGTATAATACTTAAAGGGACATTCCTACGTTTGCTGCAATTTTTAAGATGTTATCGACTAACGGAGACTTTTTGACGACTGTAATTACATATCAAATATATTTTTTCTGCATAAAATATTACTGGCTGTATATTAAAAGTGTTTCTGATCGTTCTAATATTTGTACTAGGTTAAATTTCATTTTATTTCCTAAAAAAGAATTTTTCGTACGTACGAAATTATTTGAAGACAAAATCCAGTTTGGGCTTCTTACAAATATTAAAACGACTTGAATATACAGACACTGATATTCTAAACAAGAAAATATATTTAATATGTAAGTTTAATCGTAGAAATATTTTATTAGTTTGCAACATCTTACAGTGTAGCAAACTCGGGAATGTCCCTTTAAAAATATATAATATAGACACCGCTTCCTTCAAATCACAGCCCAAATTAGCCTAACTCGTATCGTGTTTACTTTTAGTTCTGAAGGACCGGGCGTGGCGACTGGAACTAAGTTTGAAGTGTTGTATTGAAGGACTAGAGCTGGGTAAAAAACTTCATGACAGTTTTGGTGGAATCTGGACCGCGTGCAGTATCCATGGAAACAGCTTCAAGTCGACGCTGAAGCGAGGACGCAAGATCTGTCACTCAAATTACATGAAATGTTGTCTGGAAGGCGGACTTCGGTTTGTAACAAAACACATTTCTTACTAATACATCTGCACCATCATTTCAAATAGGTCCTTAACGGCGTGTTCTACCATCATTTTACATAGGCCATTAACGTCGTTTTCTACCATCCACACCTGTAGTACTCCTATATTTGTTGTTACCTTATAAATGGTTAATTACTATATATTAATCATTTTCATGTTATTTCGGGGTGTTTTCTTTGCCTATTTTTGTTTTGCTTTTCCTTTCTTGCTATTTCAAATGTTGTCGTTATTTTGTCAGTTATGTTTCATTATTTTCCATTCCTCTCGTTAATTTCTATTTTATTTCTTTCAGACACATGTATTGTCATACATGTATTTGATAATACCTGGATGATTGTTTTGTAATATCGTAGTGATCAGTTATGAACCTAGGACGTCTTGATTGAGAGTGCCATGTAACATTGTAATCTATTGCATTTCGATAAACAAGACTGCCTAATCCAAATCCACTCAAATAATGACTTCACCGAAATCCACACCTTGTGATATATTTATGCAAACGAAGATCCCAGGAAAATGATTCATTTACAATTTTATTTGCGTACATGAAATAAATTCATTATAATAGTAGTACGATGTAAAACTCAAATTTCTTCTCCAGTAATATTTATTAGAGACGACCGTTCTTAATTGTTTATTTAAAGGGACATTCCTGAGTTTGCTGCATTGTAAGATGTTTCCGGCTAATAAACTATTTCTACGATTAAAGTTACATATTAAATATATTTTCTGGTTTAAAATATCAGTGTCTGTATATTCAATGTGTTTCTGGTCGTCTTAATATTTGTAAGAAGCCCAAATTAGATTTTGTCTTCAAATAATTTCGTACGTACGAAAAATTATATTTTTGGAAATAAAATGAAATTTAACCTAGTACAAATATTAGAACGATCAGAAACACGTTTAATATACAGCCACTAATATTTTATGTTGAAAAATATTTTGATATGTAATTACAATCGTTAAAATGTCTTCGTTAGTCGATAATATCTTAAAAAGTGCAGCAAACTCAGGAATGTCCCTTTAATAAATGCTACACAATAGTACACAGTTTGTATATATTTTTGTATATATTTCTTTTATTAGATCAAACCGAAACCGAAGGTTCCCACCGTTAGGAGGCCATAGTCTGAAACCAACAACCATTTCTACCAAAGATGACGCGGCAACCAACCCTGCCACGACATTTACACCTGTCTCAAACTCCAGCAGACCATTTTCCAGGACAGGCAAAACACCCGCTGACGACATTTTGCCCGGCTCTACTGTAGGTCCAACAAAAACAATATATATTGACAGAAGCTATGGACAGGTGAAAATCCCGAGGAAAAGGAATAAACATACTAATCAAAAGGTTGATGACGATGACGATGATAGTGATGATGATGATGATGATGATGACGACGACGACGATGATGATGATGATGATGATGATGATCGTGCGAAAGAAGATATTGTAAGACATGTTCCACCTGAAAAACATACTGATAATCAAGACGATGATGATGACGAAAATGGTGATAAAGACGGTTCAAAAATAACTGATGACGAATCCACTGAAAAAACTGAAAAGCAAAAAAGACGTATTCCTTCCAGTTTAAAGCGGAAACAAAGGGTACAATCGAAATCTTCATCCTATCAAAACCCAACAAAGAATCTTTTTAAATCGACTTCATCAGAGGCAAGAAACAAGAGAGAAAGGAAAGATGATTCCGAACGAAGAGGAAAGGGAAACAAACGACATCAGCGAAGACGAAAGAAGAAATCCAAAGGACGACACAGTAGAAAACACCCGAAAAGACATCATAATTCAAGATTATATTCCAGCACATTGAGTGTCACGACTGAAGTATAGCAGGTGTTATTGTAATTGTGTATGATTAACCCGTTCACCCTTTCCGTTCTTCAATGTACCATTCATTTGGCTCAAACTGCCTGTCCAAAGTGGTTCAAAGGGTTAAATAAAGTTCGGCTACCCGATGCGTGTATAGCGTTGCCATGAAGTTAAGAATCTCCCGACTTTGTAGAAGCTTGAGTCATACTTTTAAAGTTTGATATCATGTGCATGAAGCCAGTTCTAAACTAAGAATGAGGCGAGAGGTGGGGTGGGGCGGGGAATAAGATGTTTTAGTAGATCTAAGTCATACAATGTCAGCTGACATTATGATACAGTCGCGTGTGCAGGGGGAGGGTTTTGAAGGTCGAAGCCACGCCCTTCTTAAGCACACTTTCTTTTTTTTTCAATATATTTTCGGGGGAGCATGAATCGACCCCGTATAAACTCCGGTTGCCACAGTGAAGACACCATCTGCCAACATTCCTGCACACGAGGCTGTGGTAGTGTAGTTGAGACAGAAAACTTACACGGCAAAGTTAAGCTGGTCTTGGATATAACTACGATGGTGGTAGTAGTAGTAGGCTTTTTATATGCATTTTGTTTATTATTGTATATACTTCAGATCATGACTTTTGTGACTGTGACATTATTTGAGTTAATAAAATAATAAAACTGATTTACGAATTGTTTTTCTTAGCCTTCAAAGTCTGCCAGAAGTATTTCTTATATTATATATGTTGTAATCCAAGATTATCCCCCCCCCCCCCCCCCACGGATGGGTGGGTGCTGTAGGGTGGCCCGTGCCGGGTGATCTATTCCAAATTCCGCCTCCCGGGGACCAACGGCTGGCAATGTCCCGTGATAGACATATCTGAACCTTAACTGGAAGGATGAAAGGAAATGTTTTATTTAACGACGCACTCGACATTTTATTTACGATTATATGGCGTCAGACATATGGTTAAGGACCACACAGATATTGAGAAAGGAAACCCGCTGTCGTCACTTCATGGGCTACTCTTTTTCGATTAGCAGCAAGGGATCTTTTATATGCATCATCCCACAGACAGGATAGCACATACCACGGCCTTTGACATACCAGTCGTAGTGTACTGGATGGAGCGAAAAATATCCCAATCGGCCCATCGACGGGGATCGATCCCAAACCGACCGCGCATCAAGCAGCGCTTTACCATCGGGCTACGTCCAGCCCCCGAACCTTAATTGGATGTGTGGATTGACAGTCCAATCAATTAGTTCTACAGAGGTTATACCCAGGTTAGACGTGCCTGAACCTTAGGTGGATGTATGCACGGTGATCAACGGGTTTCCTATCTAATCTAAATAATTAAATATGATTATATGCAAAACAATAAAATCGAGATAGGGTCTTTACTTACTGGTATTATAAAAATAAAACATGAACCTTTTCAGTGGCGTGTGTGTGTGTGTATGTGTGTGTTTGTGTGTGTGTGTGTGTATGTGTGTGTTTGTGTGTGTGTGTGTGTGTGTTTGTTTGTGTGTTTGTGTGTGTGTGTATGTGTGTGTGTCTGTGTGTGTGTATGTGTGTGTGTTGTGTGTGTGTGTGTGTGTGTGTGTGTGTGTGTGTGTCCCCATCCACCCGGTGACTACGCAATTTATATTCAAATTCTCTGAAGGTATATTAATACAATGCCAATTGGACTAACCCTTTTAGTAACACTGCGACAATAAATGGGAAAATGAAAGCTATTCGTATCCTACGACTAATCATATGCAAATCGTATTCTACAGCAGAGTGTATTATGAGAAAATATCTTAAAATAGTAGTTGATGACATAAGACACACAACATTAATTAGCATTTTATTGTATATGCGATAGTCGTAATTTTAATACTTGCATTTTTTTCCCCCAAATCTGTGATACTTAAAATACCTTGAAAAAGTAAGCTGATAAATGAGTGTATACTTTTAATAGAATACAAGTGGAAACTAACGGTATTAATCAAACCTACGCTATTTGTTTATAACGGTCGGCGTGTCGTTGTTGGCAGAGTAATAAATCATGATGTGGTGTTTTGTATTACCGTGAATATCCTGGATGGAATTTTGTTTAGCAACATCCCTTACTTCATGTGTTTACGTCATCATACTGTTTTTAAAAGTTCAGTAAAAACATATTGAAATGTACCATTAAAATGCATAAAATGAGTTGGAAGCTAGACTTCAATTATGTTAATAGTTATTTACCACATTTCATTGAAAAAAAAGAGTTAAAGTTTGTTTTCTTTAACGACACCGCTAGAGCACATCGATTTAGTAATCATCGGCTATTGGGTGTCTTTTGTTAATTCTGACACATAGTCTTAGAATGGAAACCCGCTACATTTTTCCATTAGTAGCAAGGCATTTTTATTTGCACCATCCCGCACAGGATAGCACATACCACAGCTTTTGATATACCAGTTGTGGTGCACTGGCTGGAATGAGAAATAACGCAATGAGCCCACCGACGGGAATCGATCCTAGACCGATCGCGCATCAAGGGAGCGCTTTACCACTAGGCACGGTGATTTAAAAAAAAGATGTTCCAGTCTATTTTAAATGATCAATATAACTGTATGTAAAACAATAAAATCGAGACTGAGTCTTTAATTAATAGTAAAATAAAAATACAACATGACTTTTATGGATTTCATTCTATTAGACAGGATTTATAGTGGGGACGAACCACTTTTTCTTGGGGGATGGAGGGTGTGGAGTTGTGAGGCAGCCACACTGTCTATGATGAGTCGCCTTTTGGAGCGACAGGCAAATATATATGGGGGAGGGAAAAAGAGGTGGTTTTTGTTTTGTTTTGTCCCCATGCACCCCGTGGCTACGCCCGTGGTGTTAATGAGTTATATGTATAAAATTATATTCCAATTCTCTAAACGTATATTAATACAATGCCAACTAGACTGTCGCTTTTAGTAACACTGCAAAGATAAATAGGAAAATTAAAGCTATTTGTATCCTACGACTAATCGTATGCAAATCGTATTCTACAGCAGAGTGTATCGTGAGAACATAATTATCTTAAAATAGTAGTTGATGACATAAGAGACGCAACTTGTAACATTAATTAGCGTTTTATTGGATATATGCGATAGTCGTGATTTTAATACTTGCTTTTTGCCCCCGAACTTGTGATATTTAAAATACCTTTAAAAAAGTAGGCTGATAAATGGGGGTATAGTTTTAATAGAATATAATGAAACTAACCCTATTAATAAAACCTACGCTATTTGTTTATAACGGCCGGCGTGTCGTTGTTGGCAGTGTAATAAATCATGATGTAGTGCTATATATTACCGTGAATGTCCTAAATGGAATTTTGTTCAGCACCATCCTTTACATATTATGTTTATGTCAACATATTGTTTTTAAAGTACGGTAAAACATTGAACTATACTTTTAAAATGCATAAAACAAGTTGGAAGCGTGTGTAAATAGCTAGACTTAAATCGTCCTAAGAGGATTGAGCTAATAATTTATTTACCAAACGTTTTATTGAAATAAAAAGTTAAAGTTTATTTTCTTTAACGACACTACTAGAGCACATTGATTTATTAATAATCGGATATTGGATGTCAAATATTTGGTAATTCTGATATATAGTCTTAGAGAGGAAACCTGCTAAATTTTGCCATTGGTAGTACGGGATATTTTATATGAACCATCTCACAGACGGATAGCACGTACCACGGCCTTTGATATACAAGTTATATTTGGTTTTGTTTAACGATACCACTAGAGCACTAGCATTTATTAATCATAGGCTGTTGGATGTCAAATGTTTGGTAATTTTGACATATAGTCTTAGAGAAAAAACCCGCAACATTGTTTTTCGTTAGTAGCAAGGGATATTTTATATGCATCATCGCACAGCAAGGACAGCACATGCCACGGCCTTTGATATACCAGTCGTGGTGCACTGGCTGAAATGAGAAACAGCTCAATGGGTCCACCGACGGGGATCCATCTTAGACCGACCGCGCATCTAGCCACTGGCCTACGTCCCGCCCCTTTATCGCAATAAAGAAATTAATACGAATATTCTATTGTCGGATGACTGGTTAACGACCATTAATAGTCTGGTAAAGTAACAGCTCATAACTGGTTTCCAATATTGTCATTAAAGATGCACTAATTTCACTTGGAGCTACCAAGCAATACGTTTACCTGTCACAATCGTGGTGGAGCCGTGAGGTGATATTTCCTTTACCATCGTTTGACAGGAAATGATAGAAATGATCTGGATTGCTTCGAGTTCTTTGCCTGACATAAATCACTTATTGTTTGACATAATTTTGAAGAGATGAATTATCTACACTGACAGACGCAAATATAGATATGTCTAACGGAATGATCACTAAAACGGACAATAACCCTTACTAAAGTAGTTCACACAATGTTGTTTATACTATGTCAACAGTAATATATAAAAGAAGCACATTCACCCCAAAGCAAAGAATACACCATCGCCTTGAAAATCGCATTCACTGTGAAACAAATTGCGATTATTATGAAAGTATGGATTATGAATTATGGATGAATCTACTTACGTATAACACACACACACATACACACACACACACACACACACACACTAGCGCAGTCGGGGTGTGGCTGTGTGGGTCGAGGTGTATGTCTGGGGGAGAGATGTGGGGTTGGGGTGAGGGAGTGGATGAGGATAGGGACATGCCCCCAATCAGATCTTTCTTTCCCCACCTTTTATATTTGTTGCCCCCAAAGACAATGTGAGTGCCATCCCCCAAAATAAAATACTGGCTACCCTAATGAACACACATTTAGGGACTATTTCTTGTTCAAACCAGTGCACCACGACTGGTATAGCAAGGGCCGTGGTATGTACTATTCTGTCTGTGGAATCGTGCATGCAAAAGATAGAAAACTGTAGTGTGTTTCCGCTGTAAGACTATATAGTAAAATTACCAAATGTTTGACATCCAATAGCCGATGGTTAATGTATGAATGTGTTCTAGTGATGTCGTTAAACAAAACAAACTTTAACTTTCTGTTTGGAGAATACTGCATCAGTGACTGTTAGATACCATACATCTTACAACGAGATAGACGTATCTAACGAGCGAAAACGTGTTTTAAAACACGAGATATAAGTTTACGAACACAGAAACAGTAATATTCTACCGTATACATATACTGGAGAAACCTTTAAAAATATAACGTCTAACGAACGAAAACGTGTTTTAAAACACGAGATATAAGTTAACGAACACAGAAACAGTAATATTCTACCGTATACATATACTGAAAAAACCTTTAAAAATATAACGTCTAACGAGCGAAAACGTGTTTTAAAACACGAAATATAAGTTAACGAACACAGAAACAGTAATATTCTACCGTATACATATACTGAAAAAACCTTTAAAAATATAACATCTAACGAACGAAAACGTGTTTTAAAACACGAGATATAAGTTAACGAACACAGAAACAGTAATATTCTACCGTATGCATATACTGAAAAAACCTTTAAAAATATAACGTACATGCAGTTAACAAATAAAACCTAGTGTGCTTGAACGATTAATTACTAGTATACGCCATAATAACAAATGATTTCGAAAGTGTTAGTTTCAGTTGACAGTTTGGCTTAGACATCTAGGTATCAATGTGGATATTGGCAGATGATAGCACAAATCTCCCACAATGTTCTCAATGTGATAGATGATAACACAACTACATCCGCTAGTATAATCATAATATTATTATGAGGAAACATTCAACAACATTTGATTTACCAAAAGTAATATTCCAAAACAGAATCTCGAAGGAGACTTTAGGCTATATACATGTACCTTTAAGATCAATCAAAATACATACATATAAATATATATGTGGTCATAAGATATTATTAATAGGACCATAAACCTTTTAATTGCTACCTGCTAAAATTATGTCAAGGGCTATAATTAGGTCTCATTAATCGTATATCAATCTGGGTGACACCAGTTTTGATTTGTGATCATAAGACAAGTTAAAATTTTGTTTAACGACACCACTAGAGCACATTGATTTATAAATCATCGGTTATTGAATGTGAAACATTTGATAATTTTGACATATAGTCTTAGAAAGGAAACACGCTATATATTTCCATTACTAGCAAAGGATCTTTAATATACACCATCCCACAGACATGACAGCACATGTCACGGCCTTTGATATACCAGTCGTGGTGCACTGGCTGGAAAGAGAAATAGCCCAATGAGCCAACCGACGGGGATCGATCTAAAATCATCTGCATATTTGGCGAGCGCTTTACCACTGGGCTACAACGCGGCCTTCAAAAGAAAAGAGACTATTATTTGTCATAGCTAGGGGTTGGATTTACTATTTTTACTGTAGTCTTATGGATGAAAATATAGTCTTATTCACAAGTATAACAAATTGTGACCAAGAGATGTCAATGCAGTATGAGAAAAGCGATACACACCTTTCCCTTCCCTTATACCAAATACATGTAAAATATAAAATGGCTGTCTCCACATCAATTTAATTTACATATAATATTTTTAATTAGCGAAATACGTAGACAAAATGTACAAACGGCGACTCACGACAATGCAATGGTATGCCGTGGTTTTAACGCGTGATATCCGGGTCTCAACCAACAACTTCTCAATCTAAGTGACGTCAGTTGTCTTTTGGTCTGTGACAGAATCATAGCCCGAACGTATGTGATTAAAAAGAGACACTGTGGCCCCCGGCAAATACCTGTCTCGACTGGCATCAGGATACATTGGATATACGAACACGTTTTTGCCAAATTAGGATAGATAGATGCATCACGTTTAGTGTAAAAAAAGAACAGGTGAAGCACGCGTAGCGTTCTTTGACGTGGATGTCAGAAGAAAATACCCGTTTTTAATTGGCTGTAGCTGTCGCGTATAAAACACAAAGACTCGTCGTAGTCCTTCTTAATCCCTGCTGTATAACCTCCGTCTGGATTTGAACCACCTAGCCAAGACACAACACACTAGATTCGGGTACGCTGGTTTAATGCCAGCATACCAGTCTAACATTTTTAGTTTAGTTTAGTTTAGTTTTGGTTTATTCTGTTAAGACCGCGAACTACTTTAAGCTCTGGAAATATGCATTCAAAAGACATTGAGGTAAGTGTTTGGGTACATTTATAAAAGATTAAGCATGTTTAACTTAATTTCCATTGGCTGCCATATTTAAATGTATGCCTAATTTGAACAAAATCCAAATATCTATATTTAAAAGGTATTAATATCTTAAACATAAATAAATGAATTTTTATTGACCTCCATATTTAAGATTATGCCAAATTTATATGTTTAAGAAATCCAAAACTCTATTTAAAATGGTCATGTCATTTCATGACTTAAATGAGTAATACATTTTTTAAAATTACTTATCAATGCTAAAGAAAAATACTTAAATAGTGAGGGTTTTTGCAAAAATTCCGTAAATAAATACCAATACAACGACGCACTTAACACATTTTATTTACGGTTATATGGCGTTGGACATATGGTTAAGGACCACACAGGTATTGAGAGAGGAAATCCGCTGTCGCCACTTCATGGGCTACTCTTTTCGATTAGCAGCAAGGGATCTTTTATATGCACCATCCCACAGACAGGATAGTACATACCACGGCCTTTGTTACACCAGTTGTGGAGCACTGGCTGGAACGAGAAATAGCCCAATGGGTCCACCGACAGGGAAGTACCAATACAAAGACTAATCACATATGCTCGTTTATGGACGGAAGAAGTGTGTGCCTAAGTTTACATATTTTAAGTCAGTTGAGACGTCTACAATTTTATACTAATAACCATGACATACATCATCCATCTAAAATTTACTGTTACATCTTCACACTTTTCAGGCGGCGTCCGCTACCAAGGCGGCATCGGCGACATCGACCCTGCTCAAGTGGATTATTATCTCCATAGTGATAGCCGTGGTGGGGATAGCGGGGGTGCTGGTGGGTCTGCACATCTCTGGAAACCTCACTACAGTCAAGACTCCGCTAGATGACGACTCTGTTAGTATATTTTTCAATTAACATTCATTCGTTCGTTCGTTCGTTCGTTCACTCGTTCGTTCACTCGTTCGTTCGTTCGTGCGTTCTTTCATTCATTGATTGATTTGTTACGTTTATTATCCATCCATCCATCCATCCATTCATCCATTATATCCATTATATATATCCGTCCAACTATCCGACCGTCCGTCCAGCCATCATTCAAACCATTGGTCTATCATTTTGTTAATTTACCCATCCATTCACTAATCACCAAGGTGACTGCTTCATACAGGTCAGTTTGTATCTGACTGAGGGCATCACACCACCATTAATAAAGTCAGGTTTAGAAAACAGTTCCTCAATAATAATAATACAAATTTCTTAAATGCCTTTTGAGATCATGTTTGATGATACAAGGGGACTGACCTCTGTAGGGTTTCAAGTTACTTGCTATTTTTACTTCTATCTGACAACAATTGTGCAAGTGGTGTTCTGCCACTGGTATAAGAACAAAATTAGTCGGTGCTCTGACGTAAAAGTGACTAACTGAAAATGTAGATTTTTAAAGGTAGTTTTCAAGGGATAGTATTCCATAAAACTGGCAGTCACGCAGCTCTCTTGATAGTGTTGTATTTTTCCAGAATATATTCTGACATAAAAATTCTATTGGAATGGAATACTTAATGATGGCTTGCAACCGCCACGCTACAATAATCACAAAAGTCGAATTATTTAGTATTTGTAATCTCTTATCAAATATGAATATGATTTACTATTCACTTCCTAAGCCCGTGCTTAGACAATTTTAAAATGTTTGACTCTCTAGCAACATGTTAGCAAACTATATAAATGTCCATCATATTCGACAGGCCCGTAAGAACGATATCTGAAGTGGGGGAGGGGGGTCTCTATTCGCGGGGTGGGGGTGGGGAGTTGTATCTTCATTTATATAGAGTAGGATAAAAATCCCCTCAGCTTGGAGGGTGTGTGCCCGTCCCCAGACTACCCCTCGGTTCCCATGGGTCTGATCGAATGAAACCATCTGCCACGGAATAAGTTACTGGCAAAATCGGAAGCTGTGCCTTGGGTGGACATGTTTTAAAGGGACATTCCTGACTTTGCTGCATTGTAAGATGTTTCCGAATAATAAAATATTTCTACGATTAAATTTGAATATTAAATATATTTTCTTGTTTAGAATATCAGTGTCTGTATATTCAATGTGTTTCTAGTCGTCTTAATATTTGTAAGAAGCCCAAACTGGATTTTGTCTTCAAATAATTTCGTACGTATGAAAAAACAATATTTTAGGAATGAAATTTAACCTAGTACAAATATTTGAACGATCAGAAACACGTTTAATATACAGCCACTAATATTTTATGCAGAAAACTATATTTGATATGTAATTACAATCGTTAAAAAGTCTCTGTTAATCAATAGCATCTTAAAAAGTGCAGCAAACTCAGGAATGTTCCTTCAACCTGAAATGAATATGAGCATGGCAAACTGTTTTGACTTGGATTTGGAATGAAAACCCTAAATGTCCTCGGAATATTGACAGTAAATATACCAACTCATAGAAGATCTCTACAAGGATCTTCATTGAGAGTATTTAGCTACGTAAAAGCATAGCTTATGACATATATTATGGAAATATCTTATAAAAGCAGAATATTACGGACGTAAAAATCTGAATATGTTTTAATTTAAAATATATAAACCAATATGTATTTTATTTTTATTAACCGCATGTTTTAAGCATTGTAAATGTATGTAGTTAAACGTGTGTAAGACATAAACAGGCCTAGCCAATTCGGCCCATTGTGTATATGCAGACTTTTTTTTCAGTTTCTAATCAAAAGCAGATAAAAGCATTTTGTATCCTAATTATTATCTCAAATCATAGGCGCACACATAATATTATCTCAAGTAAAAGACACACAACTGATGCCCATTTCTTAAATAAACGTAGAATAGGTTGCAGTATCAACAGCATTCTGTTTGTGCATAGCGATGTAGTCCTTGTACCTAAAAAAACCCATGGTATGTGCTGTCTTACACATAAAATATATAAAACGCGTATGTTTTGTACACAGTAACCGATGAAAAGTTTGTTTGTTTTGTTTAACGACACCACTAGAGCACATTGATTAATTAATCATCGGCTATTGAATGTCAAACATTTGGTAATTCTGACACGTCGTCATCAGAGGAAACCCGCAACATTTTTCCTAATACAGCAAGGGATCGTTTATATGCACGTCCCACAGACAGGAAAGCACATACCACGGCCTTTGACCAGCTACAATAACCGATGCCGAATAAGGCGCTTACATACCAGCGTGCCTGCATATCATGAATCTGTCCAGTCCTTGTTTGTAGAGGCAAAACAAGGTAGTAAAGATTACAGTGCTGTCACATTTGCAACCATAAACGTCACACCCGCACTCCTGGGTTGTTTTTTTTGTCGTTCATGTTACATAAATAATACCTGCTGGCCACGAAGTACACGTCAGTTGTCTCTTCAAAAAACGCACGCTCTCTCTGTCTCTCGTTGTCTCTCTCATACAAAGGCACGCACACACAGATACGCACACACACTCGCGTACTGACATATTTGTTTTTCTGTTTGTATAATTGAAGCTTATAAATGGTAAAGACATGCTTGCATTTGAATTCAATTTGTAGATCAGAACACATTCTATGAAAATATCACAATGCCAATGTAGAAAGAACCAAATGTCTGTCTCTTGTTAAAGGGATATTCCTGAGTTTGCTGCACTTTTTAAGATGTTGTCTACTAACAGAGACTTTTTAACGATTGTAATGACATACCAAATATATTTTTCTGCATAAAATATTAACGGCTGTATATTAAACGTGTTTCTGATCGTTCTAATATTTGTACTAGGTTAAATTTCATCTTATTTCCTAAAATATTGTTTTTTTCGTACGTACGAAATTATTTGAAGACAAAATCCAGTTTGGGCTTCTTACAAATATTAAGACGACAAGAAACACATTGAATATACAGACACTGATATTCTAAACAAGAAAATATATTTAATATGTAAGTTTAATCGTAGAAATATTTTATTAGTCGGAAACATCTTACAATGGAGCAAACTTAGGAATGTCCCTTTAACAGATATATGAAAACATCAACATAGGTTCACATCCTTAAGTTAAGACGAGCACCATTTCATTTTGTTGTTATACAAGTGGTAGCAACTACACGCACTGTTATTATTTAGTAATAAAAATATTACTTCAAGCCACAGGGTTACTTAAATACAGAAGTCAGCCTACTGGTAATCATGAAAGAAAGATTTGATAAAGCATTTCTATATTTTATATTAATGATTTAATGAAGACCAGTTCCCTAAATAGGATTGTATTACGCAATGACCCAAAGCAATTACACGAGCAATAGTAGAGTGATGCCATCTCGTTTTCAGAATGTGAACTCTGCTCCAAATACTAGTGTACATAAATTGTAATGCACTCTGTATAGCATTTACATTTGTACTCTACACAAAATAACAAAACAATTATCTTTATACCAAACAGAGTTCAGTTAATATATTGATATACAAAACTATAACATTATTTCGAATAGAGTAAAGACATGTAGATCCCTACAAGTTAACGTTTCAGCCTTTGTCTATTAGTGTTCAGCCATAACAGTTACCATAGGTGTTGTATTGAGAGAGAGAGAGAGAGAGAGAGAGAGAGAGAGAGAGAGAGAGAGAGAGAGAGAGAGAGAGAGAGAGAGAGAGAGAGAGAGAGATCCGTATAGTGGTCTAACATCTACCAAATTCAATTGTTATATATTTCAACCCAGCTAACTTGATATTGATGACTTAACCACTACGTCACCGAAGTCAGTAATAGTGCAGACACAACTAATATTTAAGTGAATTTCACAATATATTCTTCCTAGTCAAAATAGCAACGATAAAAGCGATAACAGTTTCAAAAGAGATTTCAACAACAACAACATGACTGCTTTCATGAGTCACGGTCAGGTGAATATTGTCTCTACCATGGATGATATAGTCTTCCGTCTAGAATAAGATGTATTTATGTTGTAATGATTTTATGCTTCATAATTTGATTCCTGGTTTAGTTTCAGATGGGAAGCGGAAGTGCCCTGCAAGGTGAACGTTTCAACCACGCTCAGAACAAACACAACTCTCGGTTCCTAAATGCCAACAGCATCTCCGGACTCGGCAATGCGCGCACATTGTCAGCCGTACGTAATACTTACACGGATGTGCATTTTACGACATTGATATCCACGACAATCGTAAGACAAAATTGTCTTAAATAGGTCTTTTGTCTTTGCTTATTTTGAATATGGTAACTTTAGATAAAATGTTTCTTTATTAAAAATATATCACAATCCTTTTTTAATGGTTTTCATATCAGAATATTATCTAACAAATGCTCTTGAAAACTGAAAAGTTTCAAAATTAATCGTGTCATAAATTATAATCTATATGGTTATAATTATATGATGCTATACAGTGATACTAATCACATATGCTCCAACGATTGTATGAACGGCTCTTAGAAATTAAATGGCTTTGGATGTAATATCCTTGCTTCTGGAAGACAACAATAATATAATGTATGAGATAAAAAAGTAGGAGTTGAAGGGAAATATAATAAGATTTTGAGTTCTTAACGGGATCACATTTGGCATGTAAGACATGATGAGGATGGCGCAACGTCAAACCATCATGACGGGACGCCAATATAATTATCACGTGGAGAACATTGGGGTTTCTTGGTAATCACATTGCAAACTGAAAAACTACATTTTCTTTCAAACTCATGTTAGTTTTCTGTATTTTGTAGGTAGCCCAAACGCTAATGGATAATGCTATCATAAGCACATTGTCCAAAGATGACAACATTGGGGACGACGTGAAAGACAGCCTTAAAGCCATAGTGAACAAGATGAAAGAAACTCTAGATAATTTGATAGATAACTTTGATGACACAAATGACGGAAACGTAATTGCTGGTGGAGATGATCGCAATGAACTGAATGACGTAGCTAAGGGTACTGATGACAAATACGATGATTCTCGGGAAAAACAAGACAACACTATCGACAATAGAAATGATACAAGTGATGATAGAAGTGATGATGTAAACGACCATAGCGATGACGCTGACACACTGATTGACCATCTGCAGGACATAGTTGAAGATGCGACTGACAAATCAGATGACTTCCAGGAACCGCTAAATCGTGATGCAGACGACACCCGTGATGATGTTGATGACACCATGAACGACAATGTTAATGATGCTGTTGAAACGATCACCGATATGCACGACAATTTACAAGATAAGATCGACGGTATCATTGACAGTGTAAAAGAAACGTCCGATGATGACACAAGTGATACTGTTGCAGACATCCACGACGACGCAACTGACAGAGTAGAAGACGTTATAGATAATATAAAGGACAGAATAGATGATGAACTGGAAAGGCGTGAGGATTTACAGGATCAGTCATCTGGTAGTGATTCTGACAGTAGTGCTCTTGTTGAGGCTGTAGGTGATATGATTGAAAATATGGGTGATGACAGAACAGATGTCGTGGATAATGTTAATGATGTTGTTGAAGATATAGTTGATGACATTGCAGATAACAGAGATGATTCAACGCGGGATGTGACGGAGAGGATTGAAGATCACGTGGACAATATAAAAGATAAAATAGAAGAGAAAATGGACGCCATTTCTGATTCTGTTTCTAGTATAACAGACAGCACAGAAGACATAGTCGAAGACATCGTTGATAAAATAGAAGACAGAATCGATGATTCAAATAATTCTAATGATGTTGTTGAAGATATAGTTGATAGAATTGCAGATAACAGAGATGATACAACACAGGATGTGACGGAGAGGATTGAAGATCACGTGGACAAAATAAAAGATAAAGTAGAAAACAGAATGGACGCCATTTCCGATTCTGTTTCTAGTATAACAGACGACAAAGGCGACATTGTTGAAGATATCGTTGACAGAATAGAGGACAGAATCGATGATTCAAATAATTCTAATGACGTTATTGAAGATATAGTTGATAACATTGCAGATAACAGAGATGATACAACACAGGATGTGACGGACAGGATTGAAGATCACGTGGACAAAATAAAAGATAAAGTAGAAAACAGAATGGACGCCATTTCCGATTCTGTTTCTAGTATAACAGACGACAAAGGCGACATTGTTGAAGATATCGTTGACAGAATAGAGGACAGAATCGATGATTCAAATAATTCTAATGACGTTATTGAAGATATAGTTGATAACATTGCAGATAACAGAGATGATACAACACAGGATGTGACGGACAGGATTGAAGATCACGTGGACAATATAAAAGATAAAGTAGAAGACAGAATGGACGCCATTTCTGGTTCTGTTTCTAGTATAACAGGCGACATTGTTGAAGACATCGTTGATAAAATAGAAGACAGAATCGATGATTCAAATAATTCTAATGATGTTGTTGAAGATATATTTGATAGAATTGCAGATAACAGAGATGGTACAACACAGGACGTAACAGAGAGAATAGAAGATAACGTGGACAAAATAAAAGATAAAATAGAAGACAGAATAGATGCCAGTTCTGATTCTGTGTCTGGTGTAGCAGACGGCACAGAAGACATTGTTGAAGACATCGTTGACAAAATAAAGGACAGAATCGAAGATTCAAATAATCCATCCATTGAAGGAATTTCTGATAGATTGGACGGTGTAGCTGATGTCCTAGAAGAAAGAATTAACGACCGGAGCTCGAGTGTTGATGATGTTAGAGATGTGGTATCTGATGTACTCGATGATGTGACTACAGATTCTGTCCAGGACAAAGTGAGAGATACCATAGATGGCGTTTTAGACGATGCTTCTAATGCTAGAGAAAATCTACAGGAGACAGTTTCGGACATGTTAAGTTCACATACTGATGCTGTTGCTGATGCCAGGGACAGACTATCAGATACTCTTTCAGATGCGGTTGATTCTTACAGAGAACGTGTAGACAATGCAAAGGACTCCGATGATGCTTCTGACGTAACAGATAAAGCTGCTGATATTGTATCTGACGCAGTAGATGCAACTGCTGATGTTGTTTCTGGAATAAGAGATAAAATTGCTGATGCTGTTTCTGACATAAAGGACACAGTTGCAGATGTTGTCTCTGATGCAATAGATAAAAGAACCGATGTTATTTCTGACGTAATAGATAACACCGCTGACGTTATTTCCGACCTAAAAGATACAGCTGCAGATGTTGTTTCTGACGTAATAGATACAAGAGTCGATGTTGTTTCTGGAATAAGAGATAAAATTGCTGATGCTGTTTCTGACATAAAGGACACAGCTGCTGATGATGACTCTGACGCAATAGATAAAGGAACCGATGTTGTTTCTGACGTAATAGATAACACCGCTGATGTTGTTTCTGACATAAAGGACACAGTTGCAGATGTTGTCTCTGATGCAATAGATAAAAGAACCGATGCTGTTTTTGACGTAATAGATAACACCGCTGACGTTATTTCCGACCTAAAAGATACAGCTGCAGATGTTGTTTCTGACGTAATAGATACAAGAGCCGATGTTGTTTCTGACGCAATAGACAACACTGCTGACGTACTATCTGATGTAAAAGATACAACCGCCGATATTGTTTCTGACGCAATAGATAACACTGCTGACGTTGTTTCTGATATAAAAGATACAACCGCCGATGTTGTTTCTGACGCATTAGATAACACTGCTGACGTTGCGTCTGATGCTGTAGACAGAACTACCGATGTTATGTCTGATGTTGTTGATACGGCAGCAGACGCCAGATCGACCGTTCTTGACACGTTATCTGATGCAGTCGACACTGCAAGCGGTGTGTCCATTACGGCGGATGATGGTCTACTGGAAACGAGCGATACCATCGCCGAAGCCATGGATGCAGCTAGCGATACAGCATCTTCTGTGATAGACAACGCAGCTGATGCTGCCGGGACAGTTGTTGACACTGTTGCTGATGCCAGGGACACAGTGGTAGATACGGTATCAAATGTTATGGACAAGGCTCAAGACATTTGGACGTAGTGTTCTTAATGAACTAGAGAGCAGTCATTATGTCTTTCATTAACTGCTAAGATTCGGTGACTCAGAACGTCTATAGATAGATAGAAATAGCAAGCAAATAGCTACTGTTTGCAAGAGAAGTGGTAATGGTCTGTTATTCATCCATTCGCTAAGAGGTAATTTATTCTTTTCGATATATTTGAAAACATGCAGCTGTTAAAAAAATAAAAATAAAAGAAGATAAATGAAAAATAAACAGTATAGTTATATAGTAGAGCTTAACTGGAAATCAGCAAGAAGGTTCTTTTAATGAATAGATTTTACACGAGTTAAATTAATATAACAGTTACATCAGTGTATTATAACGGGTTGCATGTAGTCATTTCTACATGTTTAGTACATTCGATATTAATTTATTGTCGATGCAATATTCTGTACATCATAAAAACGATGATTTCCGTATAATTTGTAGCTATAAGTTATTGCTATTCAAGAAGCAGCACGTCATAATTATGTTTTATGGCGTCACAATAATGTTTACAATTAATGAAACCGAAAGTAAAAGACAGTATTCAAGCACGCTGTTTTTGGCACCCACCATAGCTATCTGTGATGTCTGTACAGGACAGGGGTTAACGTTTAGGACGTCACTATGGGTTGGGCCGGTATCGAGTTACGTTTAAGACGTCACTATGGGTTGGGCCGGTATCGAGTTACGTTTAGGACGTCACTATGGGTTGGGCCAGTATCGAGTTACGTTTAGGACGTCACTATGGGTTGGGCCAGTATCGAGTTACGTTTAGGACGTCACTATGGGTTGGGCCAGTATCGAGTTACGTTTAAGACGTCACTATGGGTTGGGCCAGTATCGAGTTACGAACTACTACTTAACAGTTTTTAAAACCGATGGTTTAATTCATCATGGCCGATTGAACTATTTAGAATCTTAATACAAACTAGAGATTAAAAACCTTACTAACAATGAAGTCAAATTCCATCTGAATATATTATTTTGTATTCACTAATACCACTAGACTACATGTTTGCTCAAACATTGCGATCTCACAACAGGCTCATGCCATTCTATTTAGCAGTGTACATTATGTTTGGTTATTTGGTTTATTACTGACTTTTTGGAGATTCATATAAGTGAATGGATGATATAGCTTTGGCGTCTCCGAGTCATCATATTGCAGCAGCCAATCGGGTGTCCTTAATTGCTATCCCACTTACGTGGAAGATGAGTGTGTGATACCAAAAATATGACACAATGTTCTCTTCAACGGATATGTAAGAAATTAACTTGTCTTTTCTTTTTCTTTTCATTACCCCCCCCCCCCCCCCCCCCCCCCCCATATTTGTAATAGTGCGCTATAACCGTTTCATTGTATGATATGTGTGATTTTGACTGAAAATTTCATTCGGTAATAACATTATGTTACCAAGCTATATTATATTTAAGTGAAGGTAATCAAGAGTTCACGATAAACAGGCGTCAGTTAAACATGCACATTTCCTGTCATGCACAGAACTCTGTGGCGAAGTCAGCGGTTGTGTCCACGACAGGCGTATACTTGAACAGTTCTCTGGTGGAAGATTGTCAAAAGTTACCCACACGCACAGGCATCTTCAACGCCTATGTACAGTACCCGAACTCCATTACCGGAATTCCAGTACCGAACATGAGCATACATTAACTAAGCTGCAGCTTAGGGCCACACAATATGAAGAACCTCTTAAAAATTGTAATATTTTTAATATTAAGTATTTCTATATTTAACGCCTCTTCCTCTTTATATTATAATTATGCAAATGTAAAGCTTACAGTTTCGTGTTCACAGTTTAATATTTCCGCAGCGAAAGTAATAAATCTATTTCGGAGTATGTGTGGTCGTTTAAACTTCAGATAGCTTAAGACAACATGATGCAAATTGTCTGTGTTAAAGTGTGTACAAAGTAATAAAGAGAACATTTGGTTTAAACTTCTTACTTTTGTGAATAAATAATTGCGTGATGAAAAATTCGAATTTCGGGCAAATAACTTTTAATTAAAGCCCACATTATCGGGCACATTTTAAAATATTTAGTCGTTTATGTGATATCCACTTTTATTTTCTTCCGTTGCTGCGACATTCTTCGAGTTTTGTTGCCTACTAATTGCATTCTAAGTCACGAGTACCAATGTTTTCGCCATATCGACGTTTTGATGATACGTCGCGTGTAGCCGATTTCGTTGGAAATGTGACAAAACTTAATGTTGACTCAAGGGTGTATACCACCAAATTAAATGCCATACACGACAATAACAACAATAGCTGGCTAAAACATACACCATGGATACAACTAAAAAGAGGGGATAAGCTTCTGGTTTCAGGCATACCAGGAGATGTCTTTGACTACCCTGATTCCACAGAAAACGTGATACGAGCTCAAATTAAATTAAAGGAATTTACTGGCCAGATGAAACATCGTCACATTTATCACCAATTGCAGGACTGGTAGCATTAACTACGCTATTAAAAGTTAAATTAACTTTCAACTTTGACCCGGTGAGGTGTTATTTGGTATACTGCTATCTCAAGGCAGTTGACGATATCTACTGTTGTAATAAAGCGGTAATTGTGTTTATAAGTTAGCACTGGCAAACTATATTATAAGACAAGTCAAATTAGGGGCTTTTATTCACTTTGTCCAACGCCATATAACCGTAAATAAAATGTGTTGAGTGCGTCGTTAAATAAACCATTTCCGTCTTTATTCACTTTATATCTGCCTGTACTCTATATTTACTATCTGGTATGAAAATAATGCTAATATTTGAAAGATGTTTTCGGATAAATACAAGAAAGACATATATAAATTTGATATCAAATTGTTGAAAACCCTTAAGGAAAGGGATTTTAAAAAACGCAAATAGCCTCATAACATCCTGGATTACAAAATCCGATTTAGCAATCGCTCCACATGTCTATCCCTATAAAGTTATATATCATATGTTATATATCGGGTCAGCCGCTCAATCATCTATTGGGTGTTTCAGAATTCTGTCAAGCGTCACATTTAAACCAGTTTCACAAAATTTTATTTCTGGAATTGAAGCTGAAAAATGAAACAGAATACGTTGTGTCCCTTGACAAGTTTGGTAGCAGTACACTGCATGTACAGGTCCACCCGACTCTCATTCCATAGCAATACGGACTCCGCCACGTACACGTACACGTACACCGATTCTGAGGATATCGCTACCAGACATATAATGGGAAAACAAATTTAAAGGGGCTGTCCTGGGTTTGCAGCATTGCAAAATGTTTCCGACCAATAAATTTGTTTAAAAACTAACTAAAAGTACATATTAAATATATTTTCTTGTTTAGAATATCAGTATATGAATATACAGTGTGTTTCTGATCGTCCTAATATTTGTAAGAAGCCGAAACTGGATTTGGTCTTCAAATAATTTCGTACGTACAAATAATACATACTAGGAAATTAAATAAATTTTGACCTATAGTCAATGAACGCTTTTTTTTCATATTATGAAACTTACTACTAGTTATTTATTTCTGAGCCGATTATTTTCTAAATTGCACACAAAAAAAGAAGTATATTTTTGTTATTTCCAAAACACTTTTACTTTTCGTCTTACGTCATACCCAACTGAAATTATTTATAAAAAACCCCAATAAAAAACAAAACAAAACAAACAAAAAAACGAACAAAAAACCAACAACAAAACCACCAAACAACAAAAAAACTAATTTTAGGAGGATGGGACGGACTATGGTAAAAACACTAGGGCGATCAGAAACACATTCGATATATTTCCACTAATATTTTATGCAAAAACAATGTATTTAATATGTAATTACAGTCGTTAAAACGTCTCTGTTGGTCGACAACACTTTAACATCCTCAGCAAACTCGTTACAGTCCCTTTAACTTTCACACCAAACACAAATCGATGTTGTACCTAAATACATGTACTTACCTTTGTTATATGTCATATTATGATTGCACAGTGCTAATTTATTTCAAATCAGTTGTACAAAGTTTTATATGTTTGGTCCAATTATGCTTTGTTTTATTACTATTATATGTCATTAAATAAATTTATTTTAATATTATATTTTAAACTTTTGTTGTAAAATGCAAGATATAATAAATACACATTTTTCAGGGCTTTTCCCAGAATTTTCTTTATCTCTCTCTCTCTCTCTCTCTCTCTCTCTCTCTCTCTCTCTCTCTCTCTCTCTCTCTCTCTCTCTCTCTCTCTCTCTCTCTGCTTATCTGTGTCTGTCAGTTTCCCTCTCTCAATGCTATCTAGTGGTGTCGTTAAACAGCACAAACTTTAACTTTAGAGAGAAAACCCGCTATATTTTCCCATTAGTAGCAAGGGGTCTTTTATATGCACCATCTCACAGTCAGGATAACACATACTACGGCCTTTGATATACAAGCCGTGGTGTACTGACTAGAACGAGAAATGGCCGCCCTATGGGCCTACCGACGGGAATCGATCCTAGATCGACCGCACATCAGACGATTGGTTTATCACTCGGCTATGTCCCGTCCATTGGGTTGCCTCTAAGACCACGTGTCAAAATTACCAAATGTTTGACATCCAATAGCAGACGATTAATAAATCTATGTGGTCTAGTGGTGACGTTAAACAAAAGAAGCTTTAACTTTTTCCATAAGGAGGGCAGTACATACCACAGCATTTGATGTACCAATGGAAGAAGGACGGAAATGTTTTATTTAACGACGCATTCAACACATTTTATTTACGGTTATATAGCGTGGAACATATGGTTAAGGACCACACAAATATTGAGAGAGGAAACTCGAGGTCGCCACTTCATGGGCTACTCTTTTCGATTAGCAGCAAGGGTTCTTTTATATGCACCATCCCATAGACAGGACGTACCAATGGTGGCGTAGTAGTTAGGGTGGGAAAAACTAGATTCGATCATGGTTGTCATTCATTTAAATTTATGCAGTATGTAAGATCATTTAGGAATACCACCTGTCTGCCGACCCACTTCGTTTATTTGAATAAATATTGTTTTTTTTTTTTTAAATCGACCAAGGGTCACCGCACCTCTACCACGGAGTAACATTTCGCCCCTTAGTATATGTTGTCCTGTCAGTAGTCACGTGCACACACTGTGGCCCTTGCTGTTACTCCGTAGGTATGACCTACTTCTTGTTTCACTGGTTGGAGCGTGATCTGGATCAGTCGACAGAGTGCTCGCCTGATGTTCTTGGGTCCATTCTCTACTTGTTTTTCCCCGTGCCATCCAGTGTCCGACGACTGGTATATCAGAGGTCATGGTGTTTGCTGTCTTGTCTGAGACAAAAACATATAAAAGATACCTTGCTGTTAATGGAAAAATGTAGAAGATTTTCTCTGAAGAATACATGACAGATATCCTATAACCGATGATACATTAATTCTCTGTGCTCTAGTGGTGTCATTAAACAAAACACACTTTATCTCGATCAATATCGCAATAACCAAATACCAACAAACATTATTTTACTCTAATAATGATAGGAAAAAAAGAAAAGAAAAACTGGCCGGATTGCGTAAATGGATTTCGTAGGAATCGAACCTACAAAGTCTCGTGCCCAATACAAGTTTTGATCCATTCAAAGCGAAGTACCCACTAGACCGAGCCAACCTTAAACAAATTATCGGGATTTTATCTCTAGTATCGAGCGGCCCACGCTCCGGGTAACATTCCAGATGTAGTTAGCTGTTAGTGGTTAATGATAGAGAAGTCGGGGTAATGGTCATACATTTTTAGCTAGCGCTCCACAACTGGTGTAACAAAGGCCGTCTTATATACCATTGTCTGTAGGATGGCGCATCTAAAAGATATCTTGCTACTAATCGAAAAGAGTAGCCCATGAAGTGGCGACAGCGGGTTTCCTCCCTCTCTCTCTCTCTCTCTCTCTCTCTCTCTCTCTCTCTCTCTCTCTCTCTCTCTCTCTCTCTCTCTCTCTCTCTCTCTCTCTCTCTCTCTCTCTCTCTCTCTGTGTTGTCCATAACCATATGTATGACGCCATATACCCGTAAATAAAATGTGTTGAGTACATCGTTAAATAAAGCATTTCCTTGGTCCTACATGTTCCTACTTGGCCGTTAGGACTCACTATGGGTGGGAGTTAGTACCGAGATGCGAACCCAGTACCTACCAGCTTTAAGGCCGATGGCTTAACAACACCACCGAGGCCGGTTCATTCTGGCTTAATGATAGATAATTCTGCCATAATCATAGTCTTCTGAGAAACAGCCCCTGCGCGTGCTGTAACCTCACCGTGGTGCAGGGGTGTAACATTCTCTTTGAGAACCCCTGCGCGTGCTGTAACCTCACCGTGGTGCAGACGTGTAACATTCTCTTTGAGAACCCCTGCGCGTGCTGTAACCTCACCGTGGTGCAGACGTGTAACATTCTCTTTGAGAACCCCTGCGCGTGCTGTAACCTCACCGTGGTGCAGGGGTATAACATTCTCTTTGAGAACCCCTGCGCGTGCTGTAACCTCACCGTGGTGCAGGGGTGTAACATTCTCTTTGAGAACCCCTGCGCGTGCTGTAACCTCACCGTGGTGCAGACGTGTAACATTCTCTTTGAGAACCCCTGCGCGTGCTGTAACCTCACCGTGGTGCAGACGTGTAACATTCTCTTTGAGAACCCCTGCGCGTGCTGTAACCTCACCGTGGTGCAGACGTGTAACATTCTCTTTGAGAACCCCTGCGCGTGCTGTAACCGCACCGTGGTGCAGACGTGTAACATTCTCTTTGAGAACCCCTGCGCGTGCTGTAACCTCACCGTGGTGCAGACGTGTAACATTCTCTTTGAGAACCCCTGCGCGTGCTGTAACCTCACCGTGGTGCAGACGTGTAACATTCTCTTTGAGAATGGCCAATACAGCACAAAATTGAAGTTTTTTTTAGTAAAAGTCAGTATCTATCTGTGATATTTGTGTTTTTGCACAGTTCTTTACACTGTGTTTTTGTTTAAATCTTGAATTTTTATATTGATGTTGATCATCACATTATTTGCTTGCATTACCATAGTTTGACACCCGATAGCCGATGTATTTTCCATGCTGGGGTGTCGTTAAACATTCATTCATTCATTCAGAGGAAACATATTTGTCCATAAGCAGAAAGATACCTTTTTATATGCTCTTTCCCACACACAGAGCAACGCATACCATAGCTTTTCAAATATCAATCGTGTGTGAGGCGAGAGGCGAAATAAGCGAATGAGTCAGCGAGAGGTTTCGTTCCTATGACCCAAGCACATAAGGTGAAAGCTCTACGGAATGAGATGTATATATTCCACCCTCTTGCGTGTATTGTGTCGTCCGTTATGTAATTAAAATATGAAATTTGAGTGATTAAAATAAGAAATGTTAGTAATTAAAATAAGAAATAGGTCGGACAGCGCCAGTGGACCTTGTGGGAATCGAACTCACACAGATTTATTACTGTAACAAATTTCGGACCATTCAAAGCGAAGTATCCACTCGACTACGCCGTCCTTGAACCTAAAGTCGATATTTGATCTATATATTATCGTGTGGCTCGCGTTCCGGGCATTGAATACTACATGTACTGACTGCGTGTGTGTCGTCTATTTATAGAATAGACTATCTCACCGAGTCCAGGTCGGTCAGACTTTTTAACATAAAACACAAGTATATAGTTTTAAGGTTAGCAAATAAACGTGTACAATTCCGATAGTCACGTACAGGAATGAGCGCGAGGACACGCACTTACGCACACGCACGTACGCGCACATACGCAAAAACAACTAAATGAAGATAATTTCCATTGAGTAATATAGTCTATGTAAATACATATATATGTCATGTGATATAATTACCCCAAAATCAAACTCAAAGGAATATTTGAATGTATGTATATATATATATATATATATATATATATATATATATATATATATGTGTGTGTGTGTGTGTGTGTGTGTGTGTGTGTTTGTGTGTGTGTGTGTGTTTGTGTGTGTGTGTGTGTTTGTGTGTGTGTGTGTGCGTGCGTGCGTGTGTGTGTGTGTTTGTGTGTGTGTGTTTGTGTGTGTGTGCATGTAAAAATGTAAACACTCACCCACATTATGTTGTATGTTAGTGCTAGTGTGTATGCCCCCGCGCGCGCGTGTGTGTGGGTGTATGTATGTGTGTCTGTGTATGTGTGTTTAATTAAGTGTGTGTTTGTGTGTGTGTGTTTGTGTGTGTATGCGTGTGTGAGTGAGTGTATGTGTATGTGTGTGTCTGTCTGTGTGCATGTGTGTGTGTGTGTGTGTGTGTGTGTGTGTGTGTGTGTGTTTGTGAAATACGTAGCATACATGTGATACACGATGAAGTATAACGTGATAGTATTATTAGTTTTAAAACATGTTTTAATATTGTCTTCACTGAAAATGTATATAGTTTCAAATCATTTAAATCAAACAGCTGCTGATTCGATAGATTTTTTCAATACGATACTTGGGTAGAAAGTTACATTCAAGGTGAAACATTAATAAATTATTTGTCTATACATCTGTCTTTCTTCTGTACCTAACCGGCCTCGGTGGCGTCGTGGTTAGGCCATCGGTTTACAGGCTGGTAGGTACTGGGTTCGGATCCCAGTCGAGGCATGGGATTTTTAATCCAGATACCGACTCGAAACCCTTAGTGAGTGCTCCGTAGGGCTCAGTGGGTAAGTGTAAACCACTTGCACCGACCAGTGATCCCTAACTGGTTCAACAAAGGCCATGGTTTGTGCTATCCTGCCTGTGGGAAGAGCAAATAAAAGATCCCTTGCTGCTAATCGGAAAGAGTAGCCCATGTAGTGGCGACAGCGGGTTTTCTCTCAAAATCTGTGTGGTCCTTAACCATATGTCTGACGCCATATAACCGTAAATAAAATGTGTTGAGTGCGTCGTTAAATAAAACATTTCTTTCTCTTTTTTTTTTCTTCTGTACCTAGTCTGTCATTGGATGTTCTATTGCCAAACGTCGGCAGTACTCTACAGTAACTACGAAAGACACCAATATAGCAAATTACTTGACTGACAGACAAACAGACATTTGTAAGTATTTCTTATTTCTTACAGATTTCTGTTTCAATGGATTTAATTTTAATTTCTTACACATCCGTTGGTGAAAACAGCATGCTTTATTTTTGATAACACATTGTTGTTTACACACGTACGTGTGTTAACAATTTCAAGACATACGACTGGCTGCTCCTATGTGATGACCAGGCCACCAATGCCATACGTCCAATAAAAAACACCCCCAGTACGGTGGAAATCGATAACACTGTGACGTCTGGTTAACCTGGCAATCGTGTCTGTGACGCGGAAGTCAGCTACAAGTGCACAACGGCTGTAAATGACTTTTAGTCGGAAAAGATGTTAAAATTTGCTTAAAACCTGTTTTATTTAGGATATGTAAGAAATAGAATAATACATTCGTGTCCGTTAGATGCCATTTATCTCACAACTCGTTGTTTAAAAACGTATCAAACTCGCTTTCGCTCGTTAGATACATTTTAAAACAACTCGTTGTGAGATAAATGGCATCTAACGGCAATCTAATTAAAATTAGCTCCACTATTACATGTGGATCTAAAGACAGCCAGTTGGAGCTCATGTCCACCAATCAAAACCTTACTTGCAGAATCCTGCCAGTGATTTAAAAATAATTTGAAAACATTCCGAATTATCCTGAGGGTATACGACATGTTTCGTGTGAATTACGAATGCCTTAAAACATGTTTTATTTTATAAAATAAATAATTTGTAATGTAAAACTGAAGACTGATTTAGGTTTTTTTAATTTTATAAATAAATAAATAATTTTTAATGTAAAATTGAAGACTGATAACCCACCCCGTACATATTGGTATGGTTCGCTGTACTGCGGCCACTAAAATAGACTCGCCCGATATTTTTAGAATTTGTATGCTCCCAAATAATGTTATAAAAGGCGAAGTGTGATTGATCAATATTTAAATTATTATTTACAGACGAAATGTTACCTGGACATTGGGGACTACGCAGTGTTATTATTTTTAAATCACTGGCAGGATTCTGCAAGTAAGGTTTTGATTGGTGGACATGAGCTCCAACTGGCTGGTGTTAGATCCACATGTAATAGTGGAGCAAATTTTAATTAGATTGATCTAACGGCTACTCATGTATTATTCTCTATTTAATATCCTAAGATTCTAACCATTAAACTAATGGATAAAGCCAACAATGCATTTTAGTGTAATACATCTAGTACAAAGTGTGATATATTGAAACATTTTACTGATAAATATTTATGTGAGCATATGACCAAAGTATATCAAAATGTAGGCCCCTTTTGTGAAAATATTGTTAAGTACGAAATTAATCTTGTCATAAATAATATACACTTACTACACATTTTAGGATGAAACAAAAATGAATTGAATACACGGAAAATCATTCTGTTTTGAGCCAGAACATGTAATGTAAATATTGTGTAATTTTAATAATTAAAATAGTCTATATTGGCAGTAAAGATATTATAACGATCGAAGAGTCTATTTCACATGGAATGAGATTTTAAGTAATGTAAACAGCAAAAGTTTACTATATTGTTAACATGGAAGGCACTACAGTAATTTTTACATTTAAAAAATATATATAAAGAAAAACGTGACTGGACGGCGTCGGCGGTAACGGGAATGGAACTCCAAAAGGCATCACATGTTAAACGAAGTAACCACCACACTAAGCCAACAACGAAGAAACATTGTCAATAATAGCGGTTATATATAAACACGACGTAGAAAAAACACCGGCGATAAATGGCGGAAATCGCCGAATGGTTTTCCGAATGGAAATGGATTATATATGGACGACAACTCTTACAACCTCACAACTAATAATTATACAGTTAAAGTTTGTTTTGTTTAACAACACCGCTAGAGCACATTTATTTATTAATCATCGGCTATTGGATATCAGGCATTTGTTCTTAGATAGGAAACCGGCTACATTTTTTTTCCATTGGCAGCAAGGGATCTTTTATATACACCATCCCACATAAAGGATAGCACATACCACGGCCTTTGATATACCAGTCGTGGTACACTGGCTGGAACGAAACATAGCCCAATAAGCCCACCGATCGAGCATCTAGCTGGAATACATATGAAACCGTACTATTAATACAGAGACCGGATATTTCATTTTGTACCTTTTTTTTATCACTACCTGCTCCTGCTACGGCTCTGTTGATGTTTTCTCCCATCCATATAAGCTTAGTTTCACACCCAATAACCGCGCGGGGCGGGACGTAGCCCAGTGGTACAACGCTCGCTCGATGCGCGGTCGGTGTGGGATCGATCCCCGTCGGTGAGCCCATTGGGCTATTTCTTGTTCCAGCCAGTGCACCACGACTGGTATATCAAAGGCCGTGGTATGTGCTACCCTGTCTGTGGGATGGTGCATATAAAAGATCCATTGCTGCTTATCGAAAAGAGTAACCCATGAAGTGGCGACAGCGGGTTTCCTTTCTCAATATCTGTGTGGTCCTTAACCATATGTCCGACGCCATACAACCTCCATCACACAGTCCGCGGAATGTGTGATGGAGGCGGGTTTCCTCGTTGACTCTGTAGACCAAGGCTCAAAATTACAACGTTAGAAACAAAAACAAAACCCAAATCGCTATAGTTTTAAAATGTGCTTACGTCTTGTTAGACAATTATGCCTTTCCTTTCTTAATGGTAATTTTATTGTAGCAGATAAAAGTAAAATAGCTGCTTCAAAGGCTTTTTCGACACTACTCACATGTGACATGTTATTGTTGTTGTTATTATTATGATTATGATTATGATTATGAGTGTTAATTCTAGCTTTTACACATATAAAGGTGGTAGGAAAAGAAAAGGCATGGACCAACATTTGGTAATTCTAATATATAGTCTTAGACAGGAAACCCGCTAAATTTTTCCATTAGTAGCAAGGGATCTTTTATATGCACCATCCCACAGACAGGATAGCACATACCACAGCTTTTGATACACCAGTGGTGGAACACTAGCCGGGATGAGAAATAGCCCAATGGATTGATCCTAGGTCGGTCGTGCATCAATCGAGAGGTTTATCACAGGGCTACATCCGTAGACTTAGTTACATAAAACCTCGGTTACTTTGCCGACATAAAAACCAAATGAGTGCTTTCCAAATAGAAATAGATATATGGGAGACAACTCTTTAAACCGTATTCATTTACAAAAGTATATATCATAAGCATTTTAAATAATTATTCTAACCTGACAATTTAATTAGCCAAATAGCCAATATTTCCATTTACTCCCCAGAACAGCAACGATATATGAGGATAGTACAAAAATAATAATCCAACCTCGACAATAATACTAATACTAATACTAATAATAATGATAATAATAATAATAGAGGTTATTACCAGTATTTTTCGATATCGTCTGAACTGAACTGAACATTTATTTCTCTCAGGCCGTAATCCACGGCATATGAGGAACAATATATAATACAACAATTCACACTTTTTAACAAGATGACAGAGTAAAACTATTCACATAAGTATATCTACATAAAACGAACATGGGAATATAATTATAAATAATTGGTTTGGGTTTGCATACACAATAATAATACAATAAAGCTATGAGCCGGAGGGCTTGAAAGTATTCATAATATGTTTACAAAATATTGCAAGTTTTCGGAGAACACCAGTTTTTTTACAATTAAATAATTCGTGAAATTTATATGTGTTTGGTTTGGATCGATAATATTTCGGTATATATTGAAGTCTGAATTGGTTAAAATATGGGCATGTAAAAATATAATGGAATTCATCTCCGATGTCGTTAGTGTTGCATAAAAAACACAATCTATCATGTAATGGTTTACGTATCCATCTACCTGTCTCTATTGGAAGATTGTGGTTTGATACTCTAAAACGTAACAATGGGCACCAATGTTTTTTTTCTAATAAATTTAAATAATTTTCGAATGCTATACTGCTTTTAAATATTTTGTAACAAGATGCTTTCGATGAAGTGTCAATATGACTGTACCATGTTTGCAAAAATTGATCTATGAGTTTTGTTGAAATAAAAAATTTCAACAATGAAGCACTATTAATACGCTCACAATGTGACCACCATATGTATGTGCAACCAATATTATCTAAAATTGATTTTATAAAAAGCTATCCATTTGTGATCATAAAAATGTGTATTATAATCATTCAATAACATTCTGTACACTAATAATGATAGCTTGGACTGCTTCCCAGTAATCATCCTAAACCAAAATCCTATCATTCTTATTTTTACTGTTATATCTACCGGGAAGCATCCAAGTTCTCCATACAACATATATAATGGGGTGGATTTTCTAACAGGCAATAATAACTTTAAATATTTGCTATACAATTTTTCTATGCAGGACAGACTTTCAAAACCCCAAATTTCACATCCGTATAAAGCAATAGGTAAAACCATACAATCAAGTATCATATATCAGGAATACAAATTGTATTATGCGAGCCTCTGGCGAGCACAATACATTATTTTTATTCCTAATATATGATATTGACGATACCAAAACACACGAGGGTAATAATCTCTTTATCATATAATCTCAAGCTTAATAACAACATGTTTTTGTAAACTGTACACGCAATTTTAATTCCAGTCCGCCATTACTAGATATTCAAATGACGTAAGAATATATAACGCGGTTTCTTTTTCAATGAAAATGACGTCAAACTTGAATGAAGTCATTGTAGATATCCCTACATAAAAATACACTAGTGCTTAACGTTTTTTGTTTTCTGAACGCTGGACAGCTTTAAGTGTACGGTTGCTGTTGAAATGTTTTTTGTTTGATAACTATGAATACATACTTCAGTTATTGAGTGTCACCCAAGTACGTTTGCTTAAATGTCAACAAACGTAATGCGGTGACCTCGGTTAATTTACATCTAATTTGCAAAATTATCAATTTCTCAAAGTATGTGATCTGAAAAATTATTATATAACATTTAGTGAAATATCTTAAAATATCAGTGAAATAAAAGTGTTATTAGTCACTCAGTGATGATAACACATTTTAGAGTGAAAATTTCACTATTTCACTTTAAAATGTGTTATCGTCACTGTAGAAAGTGTTATCTTCACTGTAAGAAAGCCGGAACTATTTTGCTGCTGGCATTTTAAAAATAAAGGTAAATTGCCAAAAGTTATATAATAAATAGAACATTTTATGTTTTTTTGTCAAATATGATTTATATCTCATCGAGTGAAGTTCGCAATCATATCTCCCGAGTGGCGCTTGCGCGACGAGTTTGATATGATTGCAAACTTCACCAGAAATATACTCTATATCACATACCTTGACTGAACTGGAAATGCTAGATATTATATGATAAATGTATACGTACATATGTGATATGATGACGAGGATTGTAGAAATAGAGAATACTATATGAGCGGCCGTTAGATACAATTTATCTCACAACGAATCGTTTTAAAATATATCTAACGAGTGAAAGCGAGTTTGATACGTTTTTAAACAACGAGTTGTGAGATGAATGGTGTCTAACGGACACGAATATATTATTCTATTTCTTACATATCCTCAAAACCCAGGTTTTAAGCAACTTTTAACATCTTTTTCGACTAAACGTTATTTACAGCTGTTGCACTTGTAGCTGACTTACGCGTCACAGACACATGATTGTCAGGTTAACTATACGTCACAGTGTACTCGATTTCCATCGTGTTGTTTTTAGTTTATGCGTAACAATAAATAAATAAATAACTAAATAATCAATCATTCAAAAAAAAGAAAAAGAAACCACGATAAAAAGAAAGAAAAAAAAGGATACGTTTTGGGGGAATTAGGGTCATTGATTTAACAAAATATATAAATATGAAGTGTGTATGACAAAGATATAAATATTTGATCTACACTGGCGTACCACCAGCCTCTATGAGAAAATGCTGCATTTGACCTGTTTTACTTTGTTTATGTGTTGTTGTTTTTTTCATTTGTAACTGTTTTAATAAACCCCATACGTCTAGCAATGACAAGCGTGCGAGAAATAGACGTAAAGTGTAATGTAGGTCCAGTCTCCGTGTTTACAGACCATGCATAGTCTTCAAACTGTGCATAAATATATCTGTATTATCAAATTTAAATATCTGAAGCGAATTAGTTTGATTTGTCACGAGAATATAAATTTCATAATAACTGGTTGTTCAATGCATTAAAAACATCAACTTCTTCCATATGTAGTGGTTTAATGGTATTTTGGATTTTTGGCATATTTAGTGATGCTTTTTTGTTTTTGTTTTTTGTTTAACGACACCACTAGAGCACATTGATTTATTAATCATCGGCCATTGGATGTCAAACATTTGGTAATTTTGACATATAGTCTTAAAGAGGAAACCCGCTACATTTTTCCATTAGCAGCAAGGGATCTTTTATATGCTCTTTTCCACAGACAGGAAAGCACATACCACGGCTTTTGATCAGTTGTGGTGCACTGGTTGGAACGAGAAAAAACCCAATCAGTTGAAATGGATATACCTCAAGCGAGCACTCAACCGACTGAGCCATGTCACGCCCCTTTTAATGACGATGTGTGTTTTACGAGGTTTGACTTTAATAAACAATGTATTTGTCTGTCTATCTGCCCTAAGACATATCTCAGGCGCACCTATCCTCACATATCGAGAGGCAGTTAAACAGAATCATTAAAGGGACAGATCCTAGTTTTTAAACACTACAGCATATTTTTCACTACTAGAGCCGTTTATGATCACTAATATCAAACATTACTTATATTTCATTGTTGAGATTATCCATTTCCGTAAAACCGAAGTGTTTCTGGTCATCCTGTTGTTTCTAATACCACAAAATGCATTTCTCATATTTTTAAAAACGCACGTGCGTCTGAGAGGTAACAGTTATGGAGTCGAGTTTTAATCTATTTTTAGAGGGTATTTCACCATTTCAAAGTCACAGACTCGTGTTTCACTCAATTGTAACTTTATCCAAATGTGTTACAGGTTTGTAAATTAACTAAACTTAGTGTTAATTTTCATGGGCTGAAACTAAGAGTCTGTCCCTTTAATATATGGTTTCTTCAAAAGAATGATGTAAAAGACCTCTGGGCCTGTGCTTATATCAGACTCAATCTTTAATGAAGGAAATGTTTTATTTAACGACGCACTCAACACATTTTATTTACAGTTATATGGCGTTGGACATATAGCTAAGGACCACAGAGATATTGAGGGAGGAAACCCGCTGTCGCCCGTTTCATGGGCTACTCTTTTCGATTAGCATCAAGGGAGCTTTTATATGCACCATCCCACAGACAGGAGAGCACATACCACGGCCTTTGATGTACCAGTCGTGATGCACTGGCTGGAGCGAGAAATAGCCCAATGGGCCCACAGACGGGGAACGATCCCAAACCGACCACTGGGCTACGACTCGCCCCATAAAACATTTAGAGTCCAGACTCAATCTCTAATGACGTAACACGCATACGTATGGACATGACATTAGTGTCTCAGACTCTATTAGTCTCGAGTCTACACTCTAAAAGTTTTATAAGCACCAGGATTGGCCGCTACAGCAACATATGCTACCCCTTCTCATAAGCAACAGACGACCCCCCCAAAAAAACAACAAAAAACAACAACAACAACAAACAAACAAAAAACCCCCACCAAAACCCCACCAAAACAACAATATAACCCCCCCCCCCCCTAAAAAAGCCAACCCCTCCAACAAAAGGAATGACAAACACACTGAACGGTATAATTATATTTCCATTAGCAGCAAGGGGTCTTTTATGTATGCACGTTTCCAGACAGGAAAACACAAACCACGACCTTTGATATACCAGTCGTGATGCACTGGCTGTGACGGAAAAAAAAAACCCAATCAGAAAATGGATCCACTGAGGTGGTCCGATCCTACGACGCAAGCACCCCAGGCGAGCGTCTTAGGACTGAGCTATAACAACACCCCCTCAAAAACCACCCCCAAAACCACCCCAAAATCCGAAAAAAAGAAGAAATAAAAAAGAAAAAAAAAAAAATGGAAAGAAAAATTTACACCCACCCCCTCACTGAGATACAGGGCAAACCAACCTAATGGAAATATTTTCCCGGAATTTTCTATTTTAATTTTTATGCATGCGAACGCCCTTTTCAAAACAATAATTTAAAGCGCGCGAAAAAAATCATTTTTATAAAAGTAATTTTAAACAGTGCGAAAAATGTCATGTTTAACATATATTTGCAAAATGATAATACAAATGAGTATATCATTATTTTTATATATGAATTGGAACTTCCTCATAAAAAAAACCTACCCCTCCACCTACACCCCCCCAAAAAAAAAATCACCAACAAGTTCACCCCCCCCCCCCCCATTCTTCTTCGTTTTGTTCGCTGAATGAATGAATGAATGAATGAATGAATGTTTAACGACACCCCAGCACGAAAAATACATCGGCTATTGGGTGTCAAACTATGGTAAAGCAAAACTAAAATGATAAAAATTCACCGACAGTGCTCCCACTGAAGTGGATGATCTTTCTTCAAAATAAATGAATGAGACAAGCTCTAATAAGTATGACCGATGCGGGCACGACACAAGACTATTTCATCCTTCCTGCACTGCCTATAGGAGGACTGCCACTATCCCAAGACCAGCTTGATAGCATGAAGCTTGTTCGCAACTGCACCGTCCCAATCATGTTGCCAAGTCGAAAAGTCGCTGATTTAATACCCCTTGAAGCCAACAATGGCAGTCAGCAATACCGTCTTCCGCAGCTCAACTCTGGTCCTATACAGCTTCTACTCGAGTGTTGCCATCCATATATATTGTGCATCGCTTCTGAAACAACTTATTATAATATAGTTAGAAACAATCATACTATGCCCTATTAAAGTAAATGGCTATTAAACAGAGATACAGAGCCTCGGTGGTGCCGTGGTTAAGCTATCGGACATAAGGCTAGTATGTACTGGGTTCGCAGCTCGGTAGCGGCTCCCACCCAGAGTTTTAACGACTCAGTGGGTAGGTGTAAGACCACTACACCGACTTCTCTCTCACTAACCACTAACAACTAACCACTAATCATCTTAAACCTTAAAGGGACATTCCTGAGTTTGCTGTATTGTAAGACGTTTCCGAGTAATAAAATATTTCTACGATTAAACTTACATATTAAATATAGTTTCTTGTTTAAAATATCAGTGTCTGTATATTCAATGTGTTTCTGGTCGTCTTAATATTTGTAAGAAGCCCAAAATGGATTTTGTCTTTAAATAATTTCGTACGTACGAAAAAATATTTTTTAGGAATTAAAATAAAAATTAACCTAGTACACATATTAGAACGATCAGAAACACGTATAATATACAGCCACTAATATTCTAAACAAGAAAATATATTTAATATGTAAGTTTAATCGTAGAAGCATTTTATTAGTCGATAACATCTTAAAGGAACATTCCTGAGTTTGCTGCAATGTTTAAGATGTTATCGACTAACAGAGACTTTTTGACGACTGTAATTACATATCAAATATATTTTTCTGCATAAAATATTAGTGGCTGTATATTAAACGTGTTTCTGATCGTCCTAATATTTGTAGTAGGTTAAATTTCATTTTATTTCCTAAAAATTATTTTTTCGTACGTACGAAATTATTTTAAGACAAACTCCAGTTTGGGCTTCTTACAAATATTAAGACGACCAAAAACACATTGAATATACAGACACTGATATTCTAAACAAGAAAATATATTTAATATGTATGTTTAATCGTATAAATATTTTATTAGTCGAAAACATCTTACAATGCAGCAAACTCGGGAATGTCCCTTTAAAACATTGCAGCGAACTCAGGAATGTCCCTTTAAGTAGATTAGGAAATAAGTTGAAATGAACATAAATGCAGATTACTGTTCAACAGATGTATCAATACAGGCAGTGTTACATGTACAATAAACTCTCTGTATCACACTTCATTGTGTACATTTATAACAGCGGTAAGTTAGATAATTGTATCACACTTCATTGTGTACATTTATAACAGCGGTAACTTAGATCATTGTATCACACTTCATTGTGTACATTTATAACAGCGGTAAGTTAGATCATTGTATCACACTTCATTGTGTACATTTATAACAGCGGTAAGTTAGATCATTGTATCACACTTCATTGTGTACATTTATAACAGCGGTAAGTTAGATCATTGTATCACACTTCACTGTGTACTTCATGTATCACACTTCACTGTGTACATTTATAACAGCGGTAAGTTAGATCATTGTATCACACTTCATTGTGTACATTTATAACAGCGGTAAGTTAGATCATTGTATCACACTTCATTGTGTACATTTATAACAGCGGTAAGTTAGATCATTGTATCACACTTCATTGTGTACATTTATAACAGCGGTAAGTTAGATCATTGTATCACACTTCACTGTGTACATTTATAACAGCGGTAAGTTAGATCATTGTATTACACTTCACTGTGTACATTTATAACAGCGGTAAGTTAGATCATTGTATTAGTATCATCAGCCTTCCTTTTCTTCCTTTTCTGTTTGCCTTTGTTCTTGATCTCACCGGCCTCGGTGGCGTCGTGGCAGGCCATCGATCTACAGGCTGGTAGGTACTGGGTTCGGATCCCAGTCGAGGCATGGGATTTTTAATCCAGATACCGACTCCAAACCCTGAGTGAGTGCTCCGCAAGGCTCAATGGGTAGGTGTAAACCACTTGCACCGACCAGTGTTCCATAACTGGTTCAACAAAGGCCATGGTTTATGCTATCCTGCCTGTGGGAAGCGCAAATAAAAGATCCCTTGCTGCCTGTCGTAAAAAGAGTAGCCTATGTGGCGACAGCGGGTTTCCTCTAAAAAAAAACAGTGTCAGAATGACCATATGTTTGACGTCCAATAGCCGATGATAAGATAAAAAATCAATGTGCTCTAGCGGCGTCATTAAATAAAACAAACTTTACTTTGTTCTTGATCTTGTCCATGTTCTTCCTAATCTTGTTCTTATTCTTTTCTTTGTGTTTAGTATTCTTCTTCTTGTAAACTTTTTAAATGCTCATTATATGGCTTCAGATGATAATAATAAAAAAAGGTTTATATAAATGATTAGATTAAAATGTTACATTGACTATTGAAAACATATTTAAAATAAGTTAGATACTATCAACGGTACCAATACAGGGCGGTGAATAAGGCAGTTTCATTACATACTTACTGTATCGTTATGTTTAGTTTTTACTATAAATTAGCCCCGGTCTGCACCGTGGACAAAATAAAATAAAATAATAAATAAACTAAATAACTAAATAACTAAATAACTAGGATTTTTTAAATAGGCCCAAATAAATAGATAAATGAAATATATAGTTATGGAAAACTAATATATATACGTCGATGAAGATGATGGTAGCTTTGAAAGATAGGACAACAATCAATAAATCAATCAATAAATCAATCAATCAATCAGGCAGGCAGTCAATCAATCAATCAATCAATCAATCAATCAATCAAATGTGTGCCCAATGAATGCTTATGGCTGTTTCTGTTGTGACATAAGTTACAGTTCTTATTACATCATATACCTTGACCAACATATATTATTAAGCGACTACTTCCCTTGTGATATTTTGCTTTCCAAATATGTTGTCTACAGAGAACTGACATACACCCGTTTTAACAGCATCATAAAAACGATTCCTTTCAAGCGAACTTAATCTCAAGTGTCTATTCGATTTTTAGTATCAATCCAACGTTTTATACAATGCACAAGTTAATTATTTTTACGAACTGTAAAAGGAAATGGATGGAAATTGCACTGCTATTCGAACCGACTGCTCACGCTATATGGTTACGAAGAATCCGCGATCTTTCTCTCTTTGAATTATTCATCGAGCGTTATGATAATTTGATAAATTGGCCATGAAAGTTTGGAATCACGTGAAACGTCGTTTCTCCGGACTCGCCGACCGGGTATCGATCCGGCAATGATATCTATATATAGCGTCGGCCCGCTGTCCCAGATGTCATTTGTTCTGCAAGAAAGCGTGGTGGTGCTAGCTGCCGCTACTACACTACACTACACTCTACACACGGCTTAGCCTAGCCAGCGTTGCCGTGAACAGTTAACACCGCTGCAAACATGCATGGATGTTTGCGCTCCTGCAATTGCAATTCCAATGATGATGATGATTCATTGCGCTGGTAAATTGTGTCGGGTTTTAAATTCAGATATTCTTCATGTCTCACAAACGGAAGAAGGCGCAGTGGCAACGACACTTGCAGTGTGTGTTCGCGTGTTTTTTTCTGCTGAGATAAAGAAAGGAAGTGATCTCTAACAAACGATCGTTGTATGATTTCCTAGGCAGCCATGTGCTCTTTCACGTGCAGCAAGAACTCCCTAATCGTCTTTCTCGTGGTGTTCTGGCTCTACGGATGCACGCTTCTCGGGCTGGGCATCTTCACGTTCGGCTACGGACTGAACAACATCTACGTGTACAACTTCGACCACACCATCTTCGTCATACCGGGCTTTCTCGTGGGCAGCGGCATATTGATCGTCGTCGCGTTTCCTTTTGTGGCCTGTTGGGGGATTGTTCGCGAGAGCAAGTGCCTTCTGGCTTGCTTCATCGCCTGTCTGTTCGTGATTCTCAGCATCCTTCTCGGGATAACGCTCGTGGACCTGCTGGGGATGGACCTGGTGTTCCCGCAGCAGATCACCCGGGACACGATGGACGTCCTCGTGGAGGAGTACTACTCCACCCCAGCGGTCCGCAGCGCCGTCGACTCCATGCACAGACAGTACCGGTGCTGCGGCTTCAAGTACGGAGCCGCCGACTACAAGGTCAACGGGCTGCCGGTTCCGGAGTCGTGTGATAATAAGAATTACCTCACCGGGTGCTACAACGTGTTCCTCACCCTCATTAACGACCTCAAGGTCGAGGTCGGCTTGATATTTGGTGCTGCGGCTATTATTCCGCTGGTCGGGATTATCATCACAGTACTGTTGATGAGAGCTATTCGAGACAGACCGCCCCCAGACGCAGAGACTGTTGTTTTACATTCCAGGAAAGAGTTTGTGTGATTTTAAAAAAAAAACCCCAGGAGATTAATATATGTGAATGTAATCAGCTTTGACAATCGTATATGGGATAAAACTAACGTCAACACCAGGTTATATATTCTAATGTGCGATGTTGGTGAATTAATTCAATCATTTCATAAATTTTTTTGGAACTTCTTGCTTTAAACATGAGGAGACATATACTTCATATGGAATATCCATAAACGTTCTCGTTTTTAATGCATAAGAGTACATCTAAACATGCATAAATGTTTTTGCCTTGTATATTTAAAGTTGGCAATGTGTCCGAGAGAGAGAGAGAGAGAGAGAGAGAGAGAGAGAGAGAGAGAGAGAGAGAGAGAGAGAGAGAGAGAGAGAGAGCATATGTGATATACATCGTACTAAACCACACCATTCATATACTAAAATACGAAAACATATCGTTCTTTTTAATTAATTGAAAAACACTTAATCATAACAACCATACATTGGCAAATAATAATATCTCAAACAAAACATTTAAATTTAACTTCCTTAAAACATTAAATTTAACTTCCATAAAAGATAAAACATGATTTTTTATTTTAAGATGGTGCGTATAAAAGATCCCTTGCTACTAATGGAAAAAAAAAATGTAGCGAGTTTCCTCTCATTGACTATATGTCAAAATTACGAAATGTTTAATGTCCAATAGCCGATGATTATTAAATCTATGTGCTTTAGATGTGTCGTTAAACAAAACAAACTTTTACTTTTTATTTTGAAAACTAATTTCATTTTGTGGTGGTACAAGTTAATGGTATTATCTCAGACTGAGAGAGAGGTGAGGGTATTTTGCGATATGTTTTACTCTGCTAAAAATGGTGTTTTTTAAAGAATTAATTAAGGTTTATATCCACCCTGCCCAACATCCAAATACGCCGATGATAAAAAAACTACAGACCATTAGGAAAAGACAAATGGAAGAATGTGAAGACGTATGCATTGGTGACTGAGTAATAATTATTCAGTTGTTTGTAATGTAAATACGAAAACCAAATTAAAGAAAGAAAGAACCCCCTCCAAAAATAAAAAAAATAAACCCACAGATATAACGTCTAAATTGATTAGTATAATTCCTAAGTATGTCGCAGATATTATGCAATGTCCAAAATAATAATTAGAAAAACAATATGTTTCAACACGCACACACGCACGCACACACACACACACACACACGCAAATATATATACACACGCACGCACGCTCGCACACACGCACATACAAGCACTCGCGCACATACATACATACACATACACACACACATACATATATATATACATATACATATATATATATATATTAACATAAAACATCCACTATTTTTCCAAATGCCCACTCGACTCACAAATCTAAAACTATTTGAAGCGATATATTCACTATATTAACATAATAGTTTTTAACTGATGTGTAAAATTGTAAACGTTAAAACGCATATTAACAGAAGTATGCTTCAAGCTGGATGAAAAAAAAAGCCCGAACATGCCAAAATAATTCTTTTCAAGTGTAATTCATATTTGCTTTTTCCTGCATAACAATAATGACGTTTCACAATTGCATTCACCGAAGAACGGCATATTGTTCCGCGGGGAATTCGCGCTGTAATCAATGAAACGACAGACTCTCGATGACCGACAGAACACAACCCCATTGACAGAGAACTACGTAACGTATTGATACACAAAACCATGGCGACGTGCACTAAAATAGCTGTAAAAATTAATGAAATAGATATACAAAATAACGTCTTTTTCCCGACGACCAGTTAAGATTTTGCAACGAATGCCATATGCTCAAGTCATCCCAAAGTAATTTTCTTTTTTTTACCGAAAACATGTTTTATTTTTTATTTGCAGCTGTTTGATACCTTAATAAACTATATTTATGACCACACGTAACACGTTTGTTCTTGTCTTTCGTACAGTTATATGGTGTTCAATGATGTCATCGACCCTGCGATTATATCGGTTGCAACAAAAGACGTACACGTCAGATGAGTTGGTGCGTTCGATATATTGATGTACTCTGTTCCTTGTTCACGTCAGACTTTGAATGAATGGACATGTTTGGATATCCACCTTTTAACCAGGCCGCCCGTAGCTAACTCTTTTTCTCAGAGTGGGTGGGGTGGGCATGGGAATGCAATCGCGAATCAGGGGGGTAGGGGTAGGAGAGGGACAGGAGAACGGGTCCCAGAGCCCTAATTTGTTTGAATTTGTTTTTATTTACTTAAAACAATTTTAATCAGCCACAACACTAAATTGCACAGAAAACGCTTCCCTGAGTATTTTCTTTAAAAAATTTCCCGGGAGCATGCTCCGAAACACATCCTAATAAAACTCGGCTCATTTCCCAACCGGCAAACTCAAACTTATCCTTTTTAGAATTTTGTGACCTCCCTTTACACAAAAGTCTAATTCCGCATTGACTGGGTTAACTGACTAAAGTAGTGTCGGAAATAGAATAAAAATGATTTTTGTCAATTATTTCTTTCATATTAAACTGACAAGTAAATATTTTGTAAATACCTATTTAATGATACTCTACCTAATTTAGCATTTACTTGTTTGGACTCATTGATGTACACGGTGGTGTTTACTCTTGAAATTAAAATTAAAATGTCAGTAAACAGAATATTTGTGATCTTTATCGGAACAGACTATAACACATTTTGTTCCATATGTGTCGATTTCATTACCCTTAAACAAACTTTTAATTTAAAACTGCAAGTTAACTGATTATTTTGAATTGCAGCATAAATTATTAATTATGACCAGCATATTTAGTGAATATAAATTCAATATAAATACAGTAGAAATTTCAAATTTATACAATCTTGCAACCACTTAAAGGTGCTATATCAGAAGTTATATGTGAGCATCTGTTTGTGATAAAGATTCGCCAATGAAAATGTATTTTCTACTAGTAGATAAAATCATTTCCTATAATCATTTATGGGCATATAGTTAAAGGTGTAGTCTTTAAATGTTAAAGAAAAATTTAATAAAGGCATTATTTGCAATAGCTGTCATTATGCAACTTTGAGATAGCACCTTTAATACCGGTATAATAGATCACAAACACAAAATGGTTCTTGACAGTTTTGCTCAAAAGTTACTTATACAAATGTCTACAAATATTTTGTTTTGGAGAGGAAACGGCCTCTCACATATTGTAGGTTCCATTAGACCAAATCAATTCCTATTGCCGGTAAAGTTAACGTTTACTAATAAAACTGATATAAGCAGCGTTTCAACACACCCAGGAAGTACAGCAATAGAAAGTGTGGCACCTCACATCTAATCTAGCTGCAAGAAAATGGGGGGTCACGTATCATTTAAGAGATTTAATTTATGTTTTTAATAGCAACCGTCATTTTTGCTGAAAATTGCAGTTCCATTTTTGGGGGTACCCCGCATTAGTTTCAACCTCTGGTATATACTGCATAACAACTGTATAACAAATAAAAGTGTATTTATTTATTGACAATGGATAATAGTATTAGCACAAATAATCAATGTCACATATTACTACCAATCACACCCACAGCTGCTTTTACTCCGTAAATATTTGACGGTGCACGTCGAACCTTGACACGGTACTCTCTTCTTTGGTACTATGCAACCTGTAACAGCAATGAAATTGACATATGTTGATCAAAATTTGTTACAGTCTGTTCCAATAAAGTGCACAAATCACCTGTTTACCGACACATTTCTTTTAATTTCAAGAGTAAACACCACCTTGTACATCAATGAAAGCCAAAACAAGTAAATGCTAAATTAGGTAGACTATAATTAAATAGATATTTACAAAATATTTACTTATCTGTTTAATATGTAAGAAATAATCGACGAAAATCGTTTTTATTCTATTTCCGACAGCACTATAGTTGCCTGATCGATTGACAGACAGACTGACATACTGCATTACTATCTGACTGATTGACTGAATGCATTGCTACCTATATATCCGACCAACTGACCAACTGACGAATTGATTAACCAAATTAATGCTGAACTAAATAATTACTACTGGAATAACGAACCGACTTACATGTACACAGAACTAACTAACCCATACTGCAGTCACGAAGTCTGAAAGCAACTGCATACATATCACAAATCGCCGGTACGGAAGCAAAGATTAGACCTAAGTTGCAATCAACCTAACGCACATGCAATGGCTATTAATTTCCACCCGGTGTCTCGGCTTAATAATACATCTAAGAAGTCCCAACATGTTCCGCACAATTAGTATATCAAAGGCTGTGGTATGTTGTGTCCCGTCTGTAGGAAAGTGCGTATAGAATATTCTTTGAAACAAATGAAAAAGGCAGAGGATTTCATCGGAAGACTGTCTGAAGAATCAAATGTGTGATATCCAATATACTATATTGGCGTCGTTTAACAAAGCGAATTTCTGTTTACCTACGGAGTTAAATAGGTGTGTGTGTGTGTGTGTGTGTGTGTGTGAGAGAGAGAGAGAGAGAGAGAGAGAGAGAGAGAGAGAGAGAGAGAGAGAGAGAGAGAGAGATTTCTCAAAAGCATTACTTTTACAGAGACCATTGCTTGATTGCTTAATCCATTCATTCATTCATTCATTCATTCTTTCATTCACCCATCCATTCATCCATTCGTGCATTCATTCATTCAATCAAGTAATCATTCATTCATTCATTCATCCATCCATTCACCCATCCATCCATTGATTCATCCATCCATCCATCCATCCATCCATCCATCCATCCATTCATTCATTCATTCATTCATTCATTCATTCATTCATTCATTAAAATATATGTTTTTGCACAAGTTAGTTCATAACAATAAATAATATGAAAATAATTGCAAACTACATGTCTAAATAAATAACTGAACAAAATTTGTTTTTGTCAATTTAATTTACAATCAAATTTTAAACAATTTTAATGGTTTCTCAATGTATGTAACGCACTTTAAATACGAACCGAATCAATAGCGTGATGACACTGGAATTCTACACACGTTGGTGAAGAGTTAACAAAATACCCATAAAAGAAAAAAAAGGCCTGCCAGGAATGGAAATAATTGACCAACGGAAAGGCTTGTAGGAGCCCTACGCGTCGCGACAGGCAAACAGAACGACACAGAAAAGCCGGAGTAATATGCGGCGCTATTTCTTTATATCGATCTCGTATTGAATCAATATTTATAATGAACTCGGCATGGTAAAGATAGCAGGCATTTTAAACAGCTTAATGATGACTGGCTTTTAATTATTGCAATTTAAAGTTCATAATTTTATTTTTAAAAAAGCATAAAAAACTAAACAACCCCCCCCCCCCCCAAAACAAAAATGCAACAAAAAAAAAGCAACAAAAACCAGCCACAAAAAACACCCCCCTCAAAAAGTCCCAACAAAAAACAAACAACAAAACAAAACAAAAACAAACCTCAACAAAATACCCCACAACAACAAACAACACAAAAAACAACCCTAAAACAACATCAACAACATTTTCAGTAATCTTCGTTGGTAAATCCATTACTGTATAGTTTAATGAGAGATATATTGTAACATGATATTTACCACCAGCAAGGAAGGCCATACTCTACTTCCTCTTAAATGTCATACTATTACCCACGGAAACATCCTTTGAATCCGGATTCCACAGGGCTGTTTCTGGTAGGACCACATTGAAGGAAACACTATATCAAATAACATCCGGCTTAATAGAGCATTTAATGCTGCCAGTCCTGCAATTAGTTATACATTGTTTTATCTGCATTTGTTTGTGTTGTGTTGAACGACACCACTAGAGCACATTGATTTATTTATCATCGGCTATCGTATGTCAAACATTTGATAATTCTGCCATACAGTCTTAGATAGGAAACACGCTCCATTTTGTTTCCGTTAGTAGAAGGGGATCTTTTATATGCACCATCCCACAGACAGGATAGCACACACCACAGCTTTTGGGGATCGACAAGGCGAGTGATTTACCACAGGGCTCCATCAGTCTCGCCCTTTTGTTTCATCTGGGTAATAAAGGGAAGACATTTTATTTTTATTCCATCCAGCACAAGAGTGGCGGGATGTAGCTCAGTGGTACAGTGCTCGCCTGGTACGCGATCGGTCTGGGATTGATCCCCGTTGGTGGGTCCATTGGGCTATTTCTCGTTCCCAGCCAGTGCTCCACAACTGGTGTAACAAAGGCCGTGGTATATACTATCCTGTCTGTGGGATCGTGCATATAAAAGATCCCTTGCTGCTAATCGGAAAGAGTAGCCCATGAAGTGGCGACAGCGGGTTTCCTCCCTCAATATATGTGTGGTACTTAACCATATGTCTGACGCCATATAACCGTAAATAAAGTGTGTTGAGTGCGTCGTTAAATAAAACATTTTCTTTCTTCCTTCCTTCCATCCAGCACCACTGTGTCACATGCCTTTGTGGTCGGTAAGCTTGACCGGCCTCGGTGGCGTCGTGGTTAGACCATCGGTCAACAGGCTGGTAGGTACTGGGTTCGGATCCCAGTCGAGGCATGGGATTTTTAATCCAGATACCGACTCCAAACCCTGAGTGAGTGCTCCGCAAGGCTCAATGGGTAGGTGTAAACCACTTGCACCGATCAGTGATCCATAACTGGTTCAACAAAGGCCGTGGTTTGTGCTATCCTGTCTGTGGGAAGCGCAAATAAAAGATCCCTTGCTGCTAATCGGAAAGAGTAGCCCATGAAGTGGCGACAGCGGGTTTCCTCTCATGGGCTTATCTTTTTCGATTAGCAGCAAGAAATCTGTTATATGCACCATCCCATAGACAGGATAGTACATACCACGGCCTTTGATGTACCAGTCGTGGTGCACTGGCTGGAGCGAGAAATAGCCCAATGGGCTCACTGACAGGGATCTATCCCAAACCGACCACGCATCAAGCGAGAGCTTTACCACTGGGCTACGTTTCGCTAGGATTATTGTTGTTATACAAATAATTATTACTAAACAGAGAAATTGGTCACATTTGAAATGGAACTGGTAGTCTAGTCTTAGGAATATTTCCATAATGCCCCATTTTAGCTTGCTTTATTTTTGTTTCATTTTTATTTGCTTTTGTATAGGACATTTAAATATGTTATATCAGTTGAGGAGTACTGGCTGGGATGAGAAAAACCTCAGATCAGTGTATTTTAAAACAATTATGATGCAATAACAACGAATTTAGCTTTTTTTATACGTTGTCTACACTTTATTTATATGACCAAAACTATCAAAATGTTACATTTTAAGCGGCCATCTTGCATTTGTCATTTTGTGAGCTTATGATGCAAAATCGAGCTTAGCAATAAGCTGAATCGAATTCGGTTTACAAAATTAATTGTAAAATGTTTCTTGCCAGCTTGTACTAAACGGCTTCAGGATGTAACATTTTTGGAAAATTCTTCTATTCTATCTACAGAATTATGTATCTCCATGTCTCGCCAACACTTGTTGGTCATCGTTTTGTTATTCTCTGCGTTAGAGTTGACTGTCTCTTTTATAAATGATGCGAATTTGTAGCTTAAAATGGAAATTTCGTGATACCGTGTAAATAACGAGCTCTACTCGACACGACCAGGAAACATGTCAAAATATCTTAAAACATGAATTAATTTAAACTCCCAAACACTCCCCCCCCCCCACCATACATGGTGAATCATATGCTAGATAACATGCTTTAATAGTACGTCATAATATTAGCATCATACGATGATATATTCAACAATTACGCAACACAAAATAAGGCGGGGTTTTTAATGCAAATGTAACACATTCGATACTCTCTCCCCCAAAAGCGTTAAACGGATCTAAACAGCAGCCATTGAAATATTGTCCCCCCCCCCCCCCCCCCCCCCGATTCCAACTAATACGTCAAGGAAAGAAATGTTTTATTTAACGACACACTCAACACATTTTATTTACAGTTATATTGTCGGACATATGGTTAAGGACAACACAGATATGGAAAGAGAAAACTTGCTGTCGCCACTTCATGGGCTACTCTTTTCGATTAGCAGCAGGGTTCTTTTATATGCACCATCCCACAGACAGGATAGTACATACCACGGCCTTTATTACACCAGTTATGAAGCACTGGTTGGGACGAGAAATAGTCCAATGGGCCCACTAACGGGAATCGATCCTAGATCGATCACTCATCAGGCGAGCGCTGTACCACTGAGCTACGTCCTGCCCCTAATACGTCAAGAGTTGAATACCAAAAACAATGGTATGTGTCAGGAGTCGAAATATTGCCACCCCGAACGGGTTTTCCGGTCAACATCACCACGGGGCCGAGAGGGTGTTTTTTTGCCTGTCATCCCGTCGAACCGGCAATTATTTTACATTTATATTAACACATTAGTTGGAGTCAGCCATGTTTAGTCCGCCATGTTTTGATTCGGGCCAGCAGAATTTGTTGCATGCCAGACCGAATATCCGGCAGGAATGTCAGCCAATTTCGACCCCTGTATGTTATCCTGTCTGCAAAGCAAGTGCTTTAAAATTGTCTTTGCGATTGTCAAAAAATACTAATAGAATTATTTTATTAAAACGAGCATGTGTGACATTTGAGAAGAGATATTAAAATAAAAACATTACTGCATTAGTAGCAAATAGAACATGAAGCTGAAGCATAAAACTGCTATACAGCTGCATATAATGACGACAGTTAAGCAAGTAACAGCACTACGATAAAATAATCTCGAGACTCAGATATATATTATTTACCAAGCAGCTATTTTAAAGACGTTAAACAAATGATAATTGCATATGAGAGAGAGAGAGAGAGAGAGAGAGAGAGAGAGAGAGAGAGAGAGAGAGAGAGAGAGAGAGAGAGAGAGAGAGAGAGAGAGAGAGAGAGAGAGAGAGAGAGAGAGAGAGAGAGAGAACGAGAGAGAGAGAGAGAGAGAGAGAGAGAGAGAGAGAGAGAGAGAGAGAGAGAGAGAGAGAGAGAGAGAGAGAGAGAGAGAGAGAGAGAGATATATGGATATATATATATATATATATATATATATATATATATATAAAACAACTCCACTTGTCTTAAATATAAATATGCATTTCACCCATTTCTTTTTTGGCTCGTCAGTTCAATGCAAACACCATCTAGGACAAAAAAACTGTCATGTTGATACATACACTAACAATTTTAAAAAGCACAACAAAGAGATGTTTTTACGAGACCCTAATATATTATATATCCACTGACTATTTGGTAGGTGTCCAACATATATATTATTATGGTAATTGATCCAACTGATCAAGAAATTAATAGAAAAAACAATAACTTAGAAATGACATTGTCATGCAGATGATTCAGGTATATGTACTAAAAACTGAAAACAAATAAAATAAAAAGGCATAGCAAACACATGTTTTTATGATAGACTACCTAAATATAATGTGCATTAAACGGCTGTTTTATGGTATATGGTAACTGAGCTAATCGGAGAAACACAACAAGACATGAAGTTGTCATGCAGCTACATGTACTAACAACATGTAAAATAAATACATTTTTTTTAATAATCGTGGCAGGTAGGTGTCAAAGGCATGGTAATTAGTCTAGAGACCCAACAGTAAAATATAAAACTGTCAGACAGATGCATGTACTAACAACATGCAAAATAAATACTTTTTTTTTTTAATAATCGTGGCAGGTAGGTGTCAAAGGTATGGTATTTAGTCTAGAGACCCAACAGTAAAATATAAAACTGTCAGACAGATGCATGTACTAACATGTAAAGCAAAACATAAGTTTTGTTTACGAAACTGAGTAGTAAATTGTCTAAAACTCCCTAAACGGTTAAGAAGAGAATTTTCTTTAAGTTTCTATATTTTTTCCGGCCCTGGTACATGTACGTTGTCTATATATTTACTTGTTCATCATCCATTATTATAAACACCGCTTGTCAGTGACACAATGTACTGTGAATGGAACATATGCCTGCTAGCTAAAAAGGCTAAAACCAAATAAACTGTACTAACAACTATATCCTTATATCACGTTTCTTGTGTTGATGAACCCATACAAGAAGTAGGTTTTCTTTGATTCTCTTACCCAGCTTGGTACAACTCACAAAGCACGACTCTTCCAACAGTTATATGAAATTTCGTCAAAACAAGTCTAGGTATGAAATTAATAAATTCATTCTAAAATATTCTTCAGCATACAATTTTACTGCTTGAAAAACAAAATGCAGGTATGAGACATTGTATTCGATGGCGCTGGATTTAAGCATGGTATGCACCAGGTTCGTGTCCAAGTACCGGCACCAACCCTGCATTAAAGTTGATGTTTGGTTACACCACTAGAGCATTTTGATTAATTATGACAAGCTGTTGGATGGAAGGGAATTTGTATTTAACGACGCACTCAACACATTTTGTTGTATGGCGTCAGACATATGGTTAAGGACTACACAAATACTGTCGCCACGTCATGGGCAGCAAGGGATCTTTTGTATGCACCATCCCACAGACAGGGTAGTACATACCACGGCCTTTGATATACCAGTCATGGTGCACTGGCTGGAAAGAAAAATAGCCCAATGGGCCCACCGACGGGGATCGATCCCAGAGCGACCATGCATCGAGCTGGGCGCTTTACCACTGGGCTACGTTCCGCCCCGACAAGCTGTTCGATGTCTAATATTTGGTAATTCTGACGCGTAGTCTTTAGATGAAACCCGTTATATGTTTCTAGTAGTAGCAAGGGATCATTTATATGCACTGTCATACACGACAGGAGAGCACATACCACGTTCTTTTACCAGTTGTGGTGCACTGGATGGAACGAGCAAAAACCCCCAATCAGTTGAATGGATCCACCGATGTGGTTCGATCTTGCGACGCAAGCACCTCAAGCGAGCACTCAACCGACTGAGTTAAATCCTGCCCCGAAGAAGGAAGAAGCTAGCCTGGACATGACAGTAGTTTGTGATAACAGATGCGCAGTAAATGTCAGTCCTTGTTTTATCATCATCTGCTATGACACTTTCAATGAACATCTAAATATTGCATTGGTATTTAGAGCTATTTTTGGAAATAACCCAATGGGTTGAGATGAAGGAACTTCATTTAATAACCACAGCAATTTTGGAAAAAGAAAAAAATCTTCAACCAACGATAAAATATATACATGTACATGTGTATTACAATATAGTACCAACAACGTTTAAAGAGACGACACTTTGTTAAGCTTATTATTGATTAAAACCTCCCCCCCCCCCCCCCCCCCCATGGTCCAATTCAGACCTAATGCAAAAATGCCTGCACATCCACTACACTAAGCATCCACCAACATTTCTATCAAAACCACATTAAAACTAAAATAAGAAAGACATTTTTATTTAACGACGCACTCAACACATTTTATTTACGGTTATATGACGTCAGACATATGGTTAAGGACCATACAGACAGTAAGAGAGGAAACCCGCTGTCACCACTTCATGGGCTATTCTTTTCGATTAGCAGCAAGGGATCATTTATATGCACCATCCCACAGACAGGATAGTACATACCACGGCCTTTGATATACCAGTCGTGGTGCACTGGCTAAAACTAAAATCAACAATCCACTAGGAATGTGTGTGTGTGTTAGTGTGTGTGTGTGTGCGTGCGTGTGTGTGTATGTATGCATGTATGTATGCGTGTATGTATAAGTATGTATATACATGTATGTATTGAATAAAGTAAATCACTTTCCATCATTATCCTGTACATTATTTATTTATTTTATATTTTTGTTTGTATAATGCTGATAAGTTGTAAAAACTTAAAGCAATACAGAATTTGAATTGGCAAGACTAAGAATAATTTAATAAGTGAGTTACCCATCCCCATGTTAATTTAAGAATATATCATTGATGACATTTACACGAACACGTATGGCTGCTTTCATATTATGTTGGGATTTTTTTCAATTTGTTTTTATCAGACGACAGCTGTTCGTGACGGTATGTGACAGTATGTACCTAACATACTCCATCAGTGTAGGCGCGGTCACGGGAGGTCAAGTTGATTATATCTTGTTATCCCTCGAACTCGCGTTTTAGTGGAACTCCAGGCCCTTGAATTGGACAGATTTAACCACAAGTCGTGTATATGTTAATATAATTTTATACTGAAACGACACCTGTTTGGAAATTAGCATTTTGTTTGCGAACAAGAACAGCTGTTACATTGAAACATCTTCTTGGAAATTAGCATCTATACAACTATTTTTGCAAACACAATCACATTGTCATGGTATTGAGCTGATTAATCAATGTCAAAACCAAAAACCGTTAACACAACAATAGAGTTTATATCATAACTGTTCTTATTTTACATGTATATGGTTGACACGATGAAGATGTAAAGACATCCGTTTTCAAATTTTATCAATATTTTCATTTTTTCCCTTCGATGTAGGAAACGTTACTGTTATAGACATTTGTTGTATAGTGTATCAATGGGACATGTTGAAAAATGTAAATTAATGCAGTGTAATATATGTACATGAAAAGTAAAATAATTAGGTGTGTAACATATTACAACTGCAATGCTTGGATGTGTATAGAAGCCTGTTTCTATTTAGCTTTCTCCAAAACAGAACCGGCCTCGGAGGCGTCATGGTTAGACCATCGGTCTACAGGCTGGTAGGTACTGGGTTGCACTTGCACCGACCAGTGATCCATAACTGGTTCAACAAAGGCCATGGTTTGTGCTATCCTGGATATGGGAAGCGCAAATAAAAGATCCCTTGCTGCTAATCGGAAAGAGTAGCCCATGTAGTGGCGACAGCGGGTTTCCTCTCAAAATCTGTGTGGTCCTTAATCATATGTCTGACGCCATATAACCGTAGATAAAATGTGTTGAGTGCGTCCTTAAATAAAACATTTCTTTCTTTTTTCTTTCCAAACCCGAAGATACATCGATGTTTGTTTAAGTTATTGTCTATTATCCAAAAAGCTTACAAATCATAGATCACAAAAAAATAAGTTTCAACTTATTTGATACCATAAATAGGCAATTTAAAAGAGCTGTATCAAAGTTATAATAATGGTTTACCCGAATTAAACGAAACATTCCCGAATCTGGACAACAACGTTTATTCATATTAGCATTTCTGCCAAATATATAGCTATAAGGGGTTGCAGGCGAATCATTACGCATTTTTATACATGGATTATAACCAGTATTGTTGGTGGAATGATGGAGAGGTGAATAGATTTCAGGCCAGCTCATTTCGCCCAAATACTTTTCCTTTTTGGCCGATTTTAAGGATTTGCTCCAACACTGGGGGTGGGGGTGGGGATAGAGTGGGTGGGATGGGAATGGGGGTTAATGGGGCAGTTGTCTCGTACACGTATGGTTTTGCATTCCGGAATTCCTTGAGATAACTGCTAAGTTCCTAAGTGTAATGGAGGTGAAAAGATCAGTAATAAGAAAGACTTTACCATGATATATTTGACTGTTGCACGCGATTAGCCCTGTCTACGTCTCTCAGCGATATACTGTTATTGGTTGTAACATTTACGACCAGTCCAGGGCATTGTGCTGACTTTAGGGTCGATCACTACGTCCACAACCGGCGTGCTTCAAAACTACTGGCTGTACTTAGGATGTTAACGTTTCAACCTCAGCTTTGACCGTCATTAATAACTACAACAATTTGGTTTATTTTAGCAGTAAATATTGTAATACCAAACAAATTAAAACAACCAGAAAACAAAACACATTACAGTTTTAATATTCTTGAGTTTAATATACACAGGTTACATGTAGGGTGGATTAACTGGTAGTTATTTATTACAGATACATGTAAAAACAGCGAAATTTGGCACTTGGAATTTTGAGAATGCAAATTTAATTTTATCGTTTTGTTACAGGTAATAATCACTGACATTCCGGTTTTTTTCCATTTTGTATTTTTCTTTTGTTTTTCTTTTGTCTTGCCTTTCGTCTTTTCTATTATTATTATTATTTTATTTTTTTAGTTAAGAAATAACAATAACTATATTTAAAAGCACTAGCACATGAGAACTGATATTCGTAGTTGATGGTTTTTTTTTTTTTTTTTTTTTTTTTTTTTTTTTTTTTATATACATTAAATATTACATCGCAATCTTATATTCTGTTTGATAGCAAACTATACTCAAAGGCAAAATTTATTGTGACATGGATTGTTTGAAGTAATAAAATTGTGAATGGATTTATGGATGTAAACCAGAGAAAATGTGCATGAAACAGCTTGAAGAAATGCAACCAAGCAGTTGTTGCAGCGATTGCATGCTTTGTGCAAAAAACATGGAATATTCGGAAGAAATCCTGTCCAGTGTTCACCATAAAAGGCCAGAGATTCAGTCGCAAATCATTGCCACTCTGTACAGCCTTCAGAAGTCAGAAAAACACCATTAGTGAACTGTTTGATGCAATTTCGCCATGCCACGCTTCAGTGAAAATGACAGATGGCGAGTCATAGGGATGCTTAAATCAGGGACCTCGCAGCGTGACGCACGCCAATTCAACGTCTACAGAAACACCATATGGCACTTATGGCAACGATATCAACAAAGCAACCAGGTAAGGGACCGTTCCCGTAGCGGCCGACCACCCGTGACAACCCCTCGCCAAGACACATGGATCCGAACCACGCATCTGCAAAACAGGTTCCAGCCAGCAACCCTCACAGCCCATACTATCCCTGGCAAAAGAGGTGTATCAGCGAGGACAGTCCGTGCAAGACGCCCAGCCAGACGGCCAATCCTGACACCAGAACATCGATGTCGACGTCTCCAGTGGTGCAGACAACACCTACGATGGACAGCACGTGACTGGAGACGTGTCCTCTTCACTGATGAATCCCGTTTTCTTCTCCACATATCTGACGGCAGAACACGTGTCTACAGACGTCAAGGTGGTGGCGTTATAATATGGGGTGGAATTACAGCCACAGGCCGGACCCAGATGGTTGTGATTGAAGGCAATTTGAATGCTGTGACGTACCAAGATGGAAATTTTGCAAACAACCGTGTTACTGTTTTTGCAACAGAACAGCCCCGGGATGACATTACATCACGATAACGCCAGACCACACATTGCTAGAGTTATGAAGCAGAATCTGAATCGGAACAATGTTGATGTGCAACCCTGGCCTGCCAGGTCCCCGGATTTGTCACCAATCGAACATGTCTGGGATGAAATGAAGCGACGCTTGCGACGTCTTCCAAATCCTCCAACAACACTGCAGGAACTCCGGCTGATTCTTCCTCAGATCTGGAATGGCATTCCCAGGAACTTTCTCCAGCGTTTAGTGGCCTCAATGAGGCGCCTGTATCAATGCTCAAGGTGGACACACTCGCTACTGAGTGTGTGAAGTTCGCTCTGGACCCCCCCTCTAGTGATGTGGCTCATTTGCATATGGCAGGTGCGCCCTTTTCATGGACTATTGCTCGTTTCTATACCTTCGAACATTTCTCTTTCCATGTTATAACGTTTCATACCACGGCAGTAAAAACTTATCATCAATTATCTTTGTCTTTTGTGTGTTACAATATCTTTTGCCTTTTAGTATATTTTACATTCCGCCTGTTAACATATCTGCTGGAATATCATTAACCAGCTCACCGATTCTATTTCCTCCCAGGCGGATTCTGATTGTTATCGGATGAGGTATTTGCTTTCAGTGGGAGAAATCGAACGGCACGGACAAACCCAACGGAGTGATTAGCTATCGGCGTGGTGAACGTAATGAATAATGCACCCTCTTCTCACCACTAAAGGTTAAGACAGAAATGTTTCGCTGGAAGTTTGTTTTACTAAATACATTAATATAGTGTCATGGCAGAATGTAGTTCGGTGGTGGAGTCCCCGACTGAGATGTGATGGATCGCAAGATCGATCATCATTGATGGATTCAGTGTTTTTGTTTGACTCCACTGGAGCGCATTGATTTATTAATCATGGATATCGGATGTCAAACATTTGGTAATCCTGACATATAAGTCTTAGCGAGGAAACCCACTACATTTTTTCCATTATAAGCAAGGGATCTTTTATATGCACCATCCCACAGACAGGATATCACATGCCACGGTCTTTGATATACTAGTCGTGGTGCACTGGCTGGAGCGAGAAACAGCCCAATTTGCCCACCGACGGGGATCGATCCCACACCTGGATCACAACAAGTACACCAAAAAGCTGTGACATTTCTGTCGTGTTTATGGTAGGGCAAAAAAAAGAAAAAAAAGAAGAAGAAAAACTCGATCTCTGGGCAGACAAAAGTTCCAGAATTGATGCAGTGATGCAGCTTTTTTGCCCCTTTATTCCCCCCCACCCCTTTTTTTTTTGAAGCATGGATTGCACAGAGAAGGTTGGTATATTTGATACCGAAGTAAGGGGCATATTCAAACTGAAATCAGAATGCATGTCCTAGTTCATGCCCGATAGCATTTCGACTCCAAATGCAGTTTTATCTCACAGCAAAAAATCCCGGCAAAAATCGACCTCATACCGCGGGGGGGGGGGGGGGGGGGGGGGGGGGGGGGGGGGGGGTGGGGGGGGGTGGGGGGGGGGGGGGGGGGTGGGGGGGGGGGGGGGGGTGGGGGGGGGGGGGGGGGGGGGGGGGGGGGGGGGGGGCAATATTAATTGTGTTGGCCTAAAGTGCATATAAAAGATACCTTGCTGTTATAAGGTAGGAGTTCCCCTTAGTGGCAGCAGCGGGATTCCTCTCACACTCTTAGACCAAGTGTTAAAATAATCGCATGTTAAATCGATAGTTTTAAATCGTTTTGAGGTGTTGTGAAACAACTATTCCATCCGTTTCTTTTATTACAGTGTGGGCGGGATGTAGCTCAGTCGGTTGAGATCTTGCTTGATGTGCTTGCGTCGCAGGATCGAACCACCTTAGTGGATCCGTTTAACTGATTGGGTTTTTTCTCGTTCCAAACAGTGCACCATAACTGGTCAAAGGCTGTGGCACGTGTTTTCCTGTCTGTGGGAAAATGCATATAAGATTCCTTACTGCATTATGAAAATGTAGCGGGTTTCCTCTATTGACTACGAGTCAGAAGTACGAAATACTTGACATCCAGTAATGATTAATAAATCAATGTGCTCTAGTGGTGTCTTTAAACAAAACAAACTTTAATTTATTAGTGTCGCAGATAATGTATGTGTGTGTGTATGTGGTGGTGTGTGTGCATTTATGTCTCACCCCACCCCCTCTCTTTCTCTCTCTCTCTCTCTCTCTCTCTCTCTCTCTCTCTCTCTCTCTCTCTCTCTCTCTCTCTCTCTCTCTCTCTCTCTCTCTCTCTCTCTCTCTCTCTCTCTCTCTCTCTCTCTCTCTCTGTGTTTGTGTGTATGTGTGTGTGTCTGGAGGGGACAGTCACCCCACGAAGTTCCTTAATTACGTCACACCACCAATAATTACATGCAGTTCAATACAATTTCTATATCAGAATATAGTTTGTGAAAATTCAATCATGTCGAAACTAGTTTTAGAAAGTACACTCATGTCACATTAGTCTTGGAACAAGTGCTGGGGTATGTTTGTAAACAAACAAACAACGTTAATTTAATTCATAAAACAATTGTTAAAACAACACAATCTTGATTGTGAATATATGTATAAAACTGGTAGAAAACAATTTGATTAAAACAAACCCCTCTGAATTAATGCACTAAAAGTATACTTTTGCCAGCCTCGATCAACGAGTTTTTGTATCACCTGCCAAAACGTGTCTGTCAGCGCAGTAATGATCAACCTTGTATATTAAAGGGACATTCCTGAGTTTGCTGCACTTTTTAACATGTTATCGACTAATAGAGACTTTTTAACGATTGTAATTACACATCGAATATATTTTTCTGCATAAAATATTAGTGGCTGTATATTAAACGTGTTTATGATCGTTCTAATATTTGTACTAAGTTAAATTTCATCTTGTTTCCTAAAATAATGTTTTTTCGTACATACGAAATTATTTGAAGACAAAGTCCAGTTTGAGCTTCTTACAAATATTAAGACGACCAGAAACACATTGAATATACAGACACTGATATTCTAAAGAAGAAAATATATTTAATATGTAAGTTTAATCGTAGAAATATTTTATTAGTCGGAAACATATTACAATGCAGCAAACTCAGGAATGTCCCTTTAACTTACACAAGTTTACATATAAGCTTCAATACATACCTTATTGTAATTTATGAATCCATAAATGAAATAAATGTTTTATTTTATCTGTTTACGTAAACATCCAAGCATACTTTGAATTTCCCTCCGAGTGACACAAGCAATATGCCTGTTATGTAATAAACTATATGTTAAATAGATAGTGGACCTTTAAGAGTGTTGATGACGTCACAACTACGTAAAAAAACCCTGGGCAGCCATTGTGAGTGACAACTGCGTTTTATCGTCTGTATCGATATATCAAACACTAGCTGTCCAGACTAAAGTTTACAGCATAGCATATTTTCCTATATTTCTAATCAACACTCTTTGTGCTCATTTACATAGTTCATAACAGACAGCATTTGTTGAATAATGATCATACATTTTGACATTGGCCTTTTTTATATTGTCATTTTTGCGTTATCCAAACAAAGGACCATGGGACACCATTTATATTTATCTCATTGACTATAATAGAAAGTGTTTGTTATCTAGAACTTACAAAAAGTCGAATCCACTACCTGTTGTTGTTTCTGTGAATATTAGCGACAGAAGTGGTTGTTTTAATGTTTGCTGCGCAGACGTATGTGCCGTCATGCAGGCCAGTAAATTTACATATTTATACAGGGAGGTGCCACTAAAAATGCGCTCATGACTCATTATTGAGTTTAAAATAAAATGAAATAAAATAACTTTCAGTAGTAACACGTTTATTGTTTCATTGTACTGTAGCGATGAAATAAATATTTCAAAAGAAAGATTTTAACTTTAAAATATAACGTAAATTTATGCTTACCACCAGTGTACTCTCCCTTGATTACAGATGTCAATCAACAAATAAATATTTGATAAAAAAAGATGTTTTATTTAACGACGCACTCAACACATTTTATTTACGGTTATATGGCGTCAGACATATGGTTAAGGACCACAGATATTGAGAGAGGAAACCCGCTGTCGCCACTTCATGGGCTACTGTTTTCGATTAGCAGCAAGGGATCTTTTATATGAACCATCCCACAGACAGGGTAGTACATACCACGGCCTTTGATATACCAGTCGTGGTGCACTGGCTGGAACGAGAGATAGCCCAATGGGCCCACCGATGGGGATCGATCCCAGACCGACCGCGCATCGAGCGAGTGCTTTACCACTGGGCTACGTTCCGCCCAAAGGCATATCAATATTTTGCATTTTTGTTATGAGAAACTATTTCCTAAGCCGAACTAACAAGTAACAGTACCACAAATAATGGTATTTCACCTTCCAATGAAGACATTATTATACGCTAATCTCTCTTGATGTGAAGAGTCGTCGATGTTAAGGTTTAAGATTCCAGCTCACCCCACCCACGAAAAAGGAAAGCTATGGCCCTGATGAAATATTGACATGATGCATCAAAATGAAAATGCATAGACACGGAAAGTAAGGATTAAAAGCTATTGCGAAATCAGATCAGTTCCTAGATCAGCATGTTAAATAAATACTACATTAATACTTTGAATAATGCTATGTCAATATATTGAATAAAACTAAATCAATATGTTCAGACATACTAAGAATTTGTATTTGATAATAACAATTTCGCAGGTTTTGAGATTTCCTAAAACGAATATCATATATGTCGGGTTTTTTTTTAACGACACCACTAGAGCACATTCATTTATTAAGCATCGGCTATTGGATGTCAAACATTTGGTAATGTGAACATATAGTCTTAGAGAGGAAACCTGCGTAATTTTTCCATTAGTAGCAAATGATCTTTTATATGCACCATCCCACAGACAGGATAGCACATACCATGACCTTTGATATACCAGTCGTGGTGCACTGACTGGAACGAGAAATAACCCAGTGTCTAATATGGGAATATAACATTCAGATGCTCGGTCGTTAGAGCGCTTTCCTGAGGTGCAGTGGTCGGAGGATATAACCTCCCAGGTGGACTCATTCTCAGGTTGTTTCTTTCCCCGTCTCAACAAGTGCACCAGACTGGTATATAAAATACCATGAGATGTGCTGTTTGTGGGGAAAATGCATATAAAAGATCCCTTGCTGCTAATGGAGAAGTGTTGCGGGTTTCCTCTGAATCCGCTTGTCCTCCAATAGCCGATAATTAATTAATCAATACTTAAAGGACGGGACGTAGCTAAATGGTAAAGCGCTGACTTGATGCACAGTCGGTGTAAGACCGACCCCCGTCGGTGCACCTATTGGACTATTCTTGTGCCAACTGGTGTAACAAAGGCCGTGGCATGTACTATCCTGTCGGTGGTATGATGCATATAAAAGATCCCTTGCTGCTAATTAATAAAAAAGAGTGGCGGCTGCCAGTTACCTCTCTTAATTATCACTAATCCTTAAGCACGTGTTCGACTTCATATAACTACAATTAAAATGTGCTGAGTGGTGCGTCGTTCAATAAAACATTTCCTTCTTTCTTTTGTTTCTTTCAGGGCGGGACGTATCCCAGGGGTAAAGCGTTCCCTTGATGCGCGGTCGGTCTGGGATCAATCCCCGTCGGTTGACCCATTGGGCTATTTCTCGCTCTAGCCATTGCACCACGACTGGTATATCAAAAGCCGTGGTATGTGTTATCCTGTCTGTGGGATGGTGCATATAAAAGATCCCTTGCTATTAGTCGAAAAGAGTAGCCCATGAGGTGGCGACAGCGGGTTTCCTCTCTTAATATCTGTGTGGTCCTTAGCCATATGTCTGACGCCATATAACCGTAAATAAAATGTGTTGAGTGCGTCGTTAAATAAAACATTTCCTTCCTTCCTTCTTTCGTTTCTTCCATAACTGAAATATATACCATAAATGTAGGTGGCAAGTGACATACGTAGTTGACCGAATAAAGAACTCCAGGACAAACTAAACATATATATATTGTCAGGAAATGCTTTGTTGAGCCATTTCCTGACGATTATAGCAGGTCATCTGTCTGTGCTGCTATGCCGTTATATCTTATTCTAAATGCGCCAGACCTATATTTACGTGTAAAGGAGATTTATAGCAGACACCAAAAACTAAAGCATAGGCTTTTCGTCACCGTTCCCATAGTAACGTTTATAGAAACCATCATTTTTGGGTTAATTTTCACTAATTTTCCCTTCAGAAAAGGAATCTTAACAGCATAATTTTGACTGAGAATAAGTGAAAATTCAATGTTCTGCATTTCTAGTGTATGGGAAAATTGTGTTCCAACCATCGCTGCCAAATGAATCTACAATTGAGAATGACAGGTCACATACAACAAAGAAAAAGAAGAGATGAAAAGAAACTTTTCCTGTCCTGGTCGAAGGAGCCGGCGACAGTCGTCACCTGCGCCCATGACAGGCGTGTGCTGCAACAGCGTGTTCTGAATGTGCACGTTAAAACCTATGACCTGACCTGATGAAAAGAGATCAAACAACTATTGCCTATTTTATGTCAATTTGCATATGTAAATGTTTGACACAAAGAAGAATAGACCATATTTATGTCTCTATTTTAAATTATTTTCTAAACGGGTATTGAAGTAACATAACACATTACACGCACACACAGATATGTACTTATTCCAATGAGCTCAGTCCGGTGCTAGTATTGACTTATTAAATTAGTCTTGGAGTGGCAGTCCTCTTTGTAGAAGTGCAAGAGGGATGAACTCTCCAGTAAAGGAGCTCAATGGGAGTGACTGTCCTCCTATAGACGAGGCACTAGATAGAGATTCATGAAATTAACCTTTATTTTGCCAAATACCCATTCGAGATACGGCCCTGATCGCGTATTACGGTTTTGTCGTTCATATATATATATATATATATATATATATATATATATATATATATATATATATATATATAAAAATATATATATATGAAGAGTTAGTCAAACCTGTCTTAAGCGGTCACACAAGGGAGTAGATAAAAGTGGCCGCTTAAGACAGGTGACCGTGGATTACAGGTTGCGACATAATATAGTCTTTAAAACATTTGTTGATGTTTCTTGTTTTAGCGTCTGTACTGCTAATTAATGGATGTGTGCTTCACCGAAAAAAGTGGCCGCTAAAGGCAGGTGACCGCTGAATACACGTGACCGCTAAGACAGGTTTGACTATATATATATATACTTCTTTTGTATAATTTACATACATCAAGATATCTGTAAAAAGTAATTTAAAAATAAAAATAAACTACAAATAAGTGAAATATTATAAAACGAAATAAACAAAACAATGTTGTCAGTAAGACGAGTGTCCTCTGCAATATAATAAAGTCCCTATTGTCTCTACAGAGTTTAATGGGATTGGATTTAGTTGACGATGAATGCTAATCCACGCACGACGTTTATGTCGGGATGATGGCCGTAACTAAAGGGAACAGAGAGCAGCAGACAGATGTGATCAGCAGAAACAGTTTAAAGGCGTAGACCCTAGTTTCAACCCGTGAAAATAAAGACACCGAGTTTGGTTAATCTACAAATCTGTAACACATCAGGATAAAGTTACATTAGAGAAAAAAACAAAACAAACAAGAGTCTCCGACGCTGAAACGGAGAAATACCTTCTAACAATAGACTAGAAAAAAAGAAAAGAAAAAAGAAAGACATGTTTTATTTAACGACGCACTCAATACATTTTATATGGCGTGAGACATATGGTTAAGGACCACACAGATATTGAGAGAGGATACCCGCTGTCGCCACTTCATGGGGTACTCGTTCCGATTAGCAGCAAGGGATCTTTTATATGCACCATCCCACAGACAGGGTAGTACATACCACGGCCTTTGATATACCAGTCGTGGTGCACTGGCTGAAACGATAAATAGCCCAGTGGGCCCACCGGCGGGGATCGATCCCAGACCGACCGCGCATCGAGCGAACGCTGTACCACTGGGCTACGTCCCGCCCCTCAATAGACTGGAACTCTTCTCCGTAACATTTATGTCTCAGAAGTACGTGAGTTGTTAGAATTATGAAAAATTGCATTGTTTTGCATTACAAACATTAGAATGACCATAGGCACTTCAGATGTACAGAAATGGATATTCTAAAGAAAAAGATATGAGTAATATCTGAGTTCAAATGTCAAAACAGGCTCCAACAGTGTAGTGTTTAAACATTAGGGTCTGTCACTTTAAAAGTGCCCTATTGTCTGGCTGAAGAAGAGCTTAAAATGTTCACATAGCCCCCCCCCCAAAACCCCCCCCCCCAAAAAAAAAACAAAAAAACAACAACAACAAACAAACAAAAAACCCAAACAAAAAACAACAACAACAAAAAACGAAAACAACCCAAACCAGCAATTAAACCAGAAAAAAACGATGTTTAACTTTCTACATCAGAAGAAGAGAGTAAACCCTGTGACATCATTATATACTAAATACTACAAGTTCGCCAACTTGAGTTTAAAATACAACCAATAGATGATGTGGTTTTTGTGTGCTGAAGTGTCATAGCATAATATGGCATTCAGTTCTAGATATAGGAACCAATCTTGTTGGCCTCACTTTCAACATTGTATAATCTAACAATAATATTAGTTCTAATTGAAGAAAAAAGGAAAAAAAAGAAAAGAAAAACAATCGAACACCTACATTCCGCTTGTTGTCTTTATTAGGCTTTGTACGGTTTGTAACCACGCGTTGAAGGAACGTTGTATATGAGATTTTCTTTGGTCTTTAAGGTACAGCGCTTGCCTGATGCGCGATCGATCTAGGATCGATTCCCGTCGGTGGGTCCGTTGGGCTATTTCTTGTTCCAGTCAGTGCTCCACAACTGGTGTAACAAAGGCCGTGGTATGTACAGTCCTGTCTGTGGGGTGGTGCATATAAAATATATCTTGCTGTTAATCGAAAAGAGTAGCCCATGAAGTGGCGGCAGCGGGTTTCCTCTCTCATTATCTGTGTGGTCCTTCACCATATGTCCGACGCCATATAACCGTAAATAAAATGTGTTGAGTGCGTCGTTAAATAAAACATTTCCTTCCTTTGGTCTTTGAGAGGCGGGACGTGGTAAATCGCTCGCTTGATGCGCGGTCGGTGGGCTCATTTGGCTATTTTTCGTTCCAGCCAATGCACAACGACTTTTATATCAAAGGCTGTGGTATGTGCTATCATGTCTGTGGGATGGTGCATATAAAAATACATTGCTACTAATGGAAAAAAACGTAGCGGGTTTCCTCTTTAAGACTTAAAATTTGTTAAAATTACCAAATGTTTGACATCCAATAGCCGATGATTAATAAATCAATGTGCTCTAGTGGTGCTGTTAAACAAAACAAAACAAAACAAACAAACAAACTTTGGTCTTTGACCAAAAACTGCACATGCAGTACACACCTGTTAAATCTGTAGAAGTCGCATGTGCGACACACAGTATCACCTTGTTTTTGTTTCACTAAAATAAATCACGGGCGCAATATTAAGCCATTGTGAAGACTGCAATCTGTGATCTGACTGATGTCATGATGGGTGCCACCGGTGGTGCAGGATATGCTCACCTATCTCAAACACCTGATATCATCACCGTTATGACAGTGGTTAATGAGTACATGACATCACAGCTGTACTGATTCTAATGAGCTCGGTCCGATACTAGTTTTGATTTAGTAAAACGAGTCTGGGAGTGGCAGTCCTCTTTTTGGCAGGGTAAGAGGAATGAAATCTCCGGTAAAGAATCTCATCGTGAGTGGCTGTCGACCTATAGACGAGGCACTAGCTAGAGGCTCATATAATCAACTACTATTTTGCCAAATTCCCATTCGACTCTGCACTGTGCAGAGATACGGCCATGATCCTGTATTACAGTTTTGTCGTTTAGATTTAATGGCACCCCAACATATTCAACGGAAGGAAATAAACAATGAAGGAAATAGTTTATTTAACGTTGCACTCAACACATTTTATTTACGGTTATATGGCGTCGGACATATGGTTAAGGACCACACAGATATTGAGGGAGGAAACCCGAGGTCGCCACTTCATGGGCTACTCTTTTCGATTAGCAGCAAGGAATCGTTTATATGCACCATCCCACAGACAGGATACCACGACCTTTGATGTACCAGTCGTAGTGCACTAGCTGGAGCAATCATATTCAACGGCTACTAGGTGTCTGTTAATGGTTGCTGTAACTTTTGGTCTGTAATATTAGAACGGAAACTCAGTGGTGTCACGTGGAATACTACCACTGAATAGAAGCAATGTATTTTTTCCATGCACTTCTACACATCAGGACAGTACATACCATGGGCTTTGATATATCAGTTGTAGAACAATAGTGGGAATACAAAATCGATAGGCCTATGACGTGGTTCTGGTACTATTTTACAATAAACAAATATTAAACACTGTCACCTAGATTGTTAGCACAAACAATGTAAACAAGTTGTTCCTCCTTCAACTTGTTTACAAAGCAGCGTGTTGTGAAATTAATAGTCGTTTTATAGAACGGAAACTGCATGCACGTGACCGACTTCCACAAGAATGATCAACATGTTTTGTGGAAAATAATAAAATTTCCCAGTAAGAAGGTATATCTGCCGTCCGGTGGCAAAACCTAGTAACTCAGTTTTTACTTGTTTTTAGGAAAATAAGAAATAATAATGTTGGGCAGCTTCAAAAACTGGGTGTGAGTACTCATTAACTATATTACTGCTCAAACACACTTTTGAGTCATTTTAGTAAAACATTATACACATACCTTATGTTTTTAGCTGAATCATTCACTGATTTTGTGATGGTGGGGATTCACATTGCAATAATTCCTTGAAATAATTCCTTGAAATACAAGCTGGGCATAATCTACTAACTAAAAAATTAAGTTTTGCATTTGTACGTTGTCCTATAGATCTGTTTTACGATAAAGTATTTATTATGTCAATACCGTATCGCCTTTAAACATTTTATCAAGGTGTCGTTTCATACGACCAGTGCAATATGCCCTTCAAACACCAATTCGCTGGGAAGGAGGATCCCCTTATGTTGCAAAGAGTATTTTTACTTTACACTACTGTAGAAAGCTACATTGTAATAACAGATAAATGCTAGCACACTCTGCGTTGGAACTGAACCAGTCTGTTGTACGTAAACGTATTACAAACAATCATCAGACGATGGAGATGATGAGCCATTTGTTTTTAATAATCTATTTATAATTTTGGCCGCTGTAATCTTTACCTTACAAAATGATTGTTATTGCGATTTTGTTAATTGTCTCGAACATACAGAGTTAATTTCCTGCTTTAATTTACAATAATGTAGTAACTAATTATTACAAACGAGCGTGCTTTTGCTGACCCCACAAGTATCTTTAAAATCATGAAACACAAAAAAGCATACCTAGCAACAGTCCTTCGTTAGAAGAATGTTTTTGTTATTTTAAAGAGATTAACTACATGTATAATAATGTCAACAATGATAACTTGTGTAATGTAAATGAGATTGCTGAATCAATGAATGAATGAATGTATAACGACACCCCAGCACGAAAAAGACATCGGCTATTGGGTGTTAAACCACGGTAGATACAAAACATTAATTGATGATCAACAAAAATTCAAAATTTAAACAAAAACAGTGTAAAGAACTGTGCAAAAATACAAACATCACAGATAGAGACGGACCCCCACCCAAAATTTCAATTTTGTGCTGTATTGGCCATTCTCATAGAGAATGTTACATCCCTGCACCACGGTGAGGTTACAGCATGAGCAGGGGATTGCTGAATCAGTTGATGCAAACAACATTTTAAATATGCCTATATCTGTTGATGAAATTATCAAAGCCGTAAAACTTCTTTAAAAATATTAACAATAAGACACCAGGCCACGATGAAATTATAAATTAATACATCAAAACTACAGTTAACAAGTTATTGTTGGTTTATGTACTTTAACTGAATTTGATTATGGACAGTGGAACTATTCCAACAAATGGATGGTTGGAATTATTACAACAATTATATATATATATATATATATATATATATATATATATATATATAAACCCACGGAGATACGAGCAGTGCTGAGAACTATAGACCCAAAACCTTATTATCGTGTTTTAGTAAGCTGTTCACGAACGTTCTTAACAATAGACTAACTGAATGTGTCGAAAGCAGTGACATATTATCAGAAGCCCAAGCTGGTTTTAGAAAAGGTTATTCCACTAATGATCACGTATTTTTATTCTATGCAATAACAGAACTGTTAAAGTCGCACGCCCTAGTTTCAGCCCGCGAAAATTAATTCTAATTTTGGTTAATCTACAAAACTGTAACACAATCAGATCACGTTTTTATAAAATAGAGTGAAAAAGCAGGTTTTATATCGATAAATACCATGGGAATCCCCGTGACCCAATAACTTGAAACAATTTTGAAAGTTAGTATTCTGATGTCACAGGTAGATGTCTCTCGAAGCACAGAAATGCCTATGTCAAGACACATTTCCCAGAGTGCACAGAGACTTGGGGTGCGTTCCTTTCACCTCTCCTGAGCATGTTCCAGGTAGTACTAAACCAAATAACTTCCGGCTGGGTCAAAGTTCGAGGTTCACCCAACTTTTGATAGATAAGTGAACACCACCAGTCCTGTGATTGGTTATAAATGTGAGTGTGTTGGTTGTAAAAAATAATAGTCAAGTAGCCTTGTGCTTGAAACATGTATGGGGTACCTGTAAAAAAAAGTACTCGAATTTTGTGCGAAACTAGGGTAGTCATAGACGCTACCCGTTATCTCAGAAACAAGCAGCTTGACCCACATTTTTTTCTGATTCACTTTAAGTGTAAGGGGTGGTAGTATTTATATCCGTGACGTTTATGTCGGTTGATACGTTGCAGGTAGGAGTTTTAGCCACATATGTTACTATTGTCGTCTATGGGATTTGATTTGGTAGTATACACCCTATAGCACATATTCAGTGCATAATAAAAAATAAATGATTTGTCATTTTTTAAAATTAAACTATACTGGTTGATTAATTAGCCATCACTCGATCATGCAAGTTCACAATGACCTTGACCTTGACAATAATCTCTGTACATGGCTCTGAATGGAGTTTGAATCAAAGTTAGCACTGAAGAAAAGTTGGTTTTGGCCTATAATTCATACTGTAAAGATTTCAATAATTTCTTTTTACATGGTATTTGACTTGCCATATACAACTGCTCTTAAATATGGTATTATATATAGGCAACCTGAACTAAGATTTTAATAGCAATTTATTTTTATATTAAAAATAGCATGTGCCAATAGTGGGTTAATGTCTTTAGTTTCCATTAACATTGTTAATTTTTTATGTATGAAATTCTGAAAACTCAAATTTGTAAAGAAGTTGATTTTTATTATCATTTTGACATATTTATAGGGTGCTAAGTTATATTTTAGACAAATTTGTAGTTTTATGCAAAATTTAAAGTAAATTTGAAGAAAAACTTTACCAAAAACATAATTAAATTTGTTGTCACTATTGTGCCTTCTGTTCGTATTTGTACATAACAATAAGGTTGTTAAACATATACTTAGATCTCCAAATCATTTCTTTTCTCTTAATAATCACTTAGTTAGCTCTCATGAAAAGCATTTTGAGTTTATAATAGATTCAGAACCAATTTTTTCAGATTTGATTATCTGCCTTTGATTAAGTTGATAATTTATTTTATTGTTAAAGCTGTATTACCTAATGCTACTAGCTAAATAAAATGCTGGATTACAGATTGTAGGAATACATCTAATGTACATATTGTAGTCATCCGGATTAGAAAATAAAGCAAGAAAATAGATGTTCGGGTAATTTTGTCACTTAAAAATAATTATTTTCAGTAATTAATCAAAAATAAATGTGTTAAAGCTGCATGATTATTCCAGATATCACAACTATTAAAACCTCCAACTACAGTAGGCTATAAATAAAATATAGTCAGGAATATTGGTGGCTGCCAATAGTTTTGATGGTTCATTATGAAAATCAGCATGGCCGATGGATTTGAAATTCCCACACCTGGTAACTTGAAGACACCCACACCCAGCATACAGGATTTCCTCCCAACACTAATGTTCAGGACATTAAGTCATTACTTCATACAGGTACAGTCATGTTTGTGTTTCCTTCCTCAGACATTGTATTTTTTTAATACTGATATTTCTTTGATGTGCCTGTTAAGGTCTTCATAATCTAGGGGTCAATCAAGTGCATGTGTTTTAATGGAATTCTTTAAAGGGGTAGAGGTACTCTGACTATCTTTGTTGTCTCTACATATATACCTGAGTACACACACCCAACTGAAAGTAAATATCTTCAGGAGTTTTATTTTAAAACATTTTGTTGTTTAATATGACATATTGCATTTGTACAAAACTATATGCAATATATATGCTTTTTGAGGTGTACATTATATTAGGTTGCACTGTAGAAACAACAGTTTCAGTGAGGTTGTCCGTTTATGTCAGAATACACCAGATCCTGGTTGTCATAAAGACACATAGCTGGACACTTTTTGAAAAACGTATGTTATCATTATAGGTAGTACTAAACCAAATAACTTCCGGCTGGGTCAAAGTTCGAGGTGCACCCAACTTTTGATAGAGAAGTGAACACCACAAGTCCTGTGATTGGTTATAAATGTGAGTGTGTTGGTTGTAAAAAATAATAGTCAAGTAGCCTTGTGCTTGAAACATGTATGGGGTACCTGTAAAAAAAAGTACTCGAATTTTGTGCGAAACAAGGGTAGTCATAGACGCTACCCGTTATCTCAGAAACAAGCAGCTTGACCCCCATTTTTTTCTGATTCACTTTAAGTGTAAGGGGTGGTAGTATTTATATCCGTGACGTTTATGTCGGTTGATACGTTGCAGGTAGGAGATTTAGCCACATATGTTACTATTGTCGTCTATGGGATTTGATTTGGTAGTATACACCCTCCAACTGTTCTGTCCTCTCCAGATATCGTAAGACTTATTGGTTTTAAGGGTTTGTAACGTTTTGTATTGAGATACTTACTTGTCTGAACTTTATTGTTAATGAAAATGTTCACGAACTGTGAAGAAAAACCTCACAAATCAACGACAAGCAAACGACAACAAATCGGATGTTGATTGCGCGAACCGTGCACGAGAAAACAAACCGAACCAAAATGATAACGGTCACGTGGTATACCAACGTCTGTGACGTTGAAACGGGAAGATCCCCTCTAAAAATAGATTAGAGCTTGTCTGCTCAACGGTTTTTTCTCAGACGCGCGTGCGTTTTTAAGAAATACGAAAAATGCATTTTGTGATGTTACAAACACCAGGATTACCAGGATTACCAAAAAACATTTCAGGTGAATGGAAATGTATATTCTAAATAATAAAATGTAAGTAAAGTGCAATTTTATTTGTGAGAAAATTGGTTTAATAGCGAAAAACAACGGCGTAATGGTTAACAACTAGGGCATGTCCCTTTGAAAAGAAGAAAAAAATATATACTGTGCTTTTATCAATCTCAAAAAAAGCTTTTGATACCACTTGGAGAATAGGACTGTGGTCTAAAGTATTAAAATATAACATTGATGGGAAATGTTTTGAGAGTGATTAAATCATGTATTAGAAAGGACGGTGAACTATCAAAATATTTTCTGTGCGACATAGGCGTGAGAAAAGGAGAAAATGTATCCCCTATTTTATTCTCGTTGTTTTTAAATGATCGCAAAATACAAAGGTATTGCGATTAATGTCGTTGATTTTGATATATCTCTTGACATAGGTCCAACGATTATTATTATGTTATATGCTGATGACACTGCCGTCCTGGCTAGAAACGAAGATGACCTTCAACATATGTTAAATACTTACTGTCAGTATTGTAGGACATGGAAATTAACGGTAAACGTGTCAAACACAAAGACTGTCATATTCGGACGTTCGAAAAAGGACTACAAGAAAGTTTTCTATTTAGACTATTTTGAGATTGAAAATGTAAATGAATACAAATACTTGGGAATATGGTTCGAAAACCCCAATAAATTCAATTTATGCACAAAAAACCCCCAAAAACCCCCACACAAACACTTGGCACAACAGGCTCACAAAGTCATGTTTTATATTTCAAAGAAATCAAATGAATATTGTTTGTCAATTGAATATCGTTTAAAACTATTTTATGCAATTGTTGTTCCTATATTACTCTATGGTTGTGAAATCTGGGGATTTGAAAATATTAATATACTAGAAAGTGTACATATCCAGTTTTTACGATATTTAGCAAATGCAAGAAAAAGCACACATGCATATATGTTATATGGAGAGTTTGGAAGAAAACCACTACTGCTTATAATATCCATGCGTATTGTATGTTTTGGGACTCGTCTTCTGGCAGATAAATGTTCCAAGCTATCAGTACAGATATACAAATTATTGTTTCATGACTATATACAATGTAGAACAAACCATAAATGGATTATCAGTATTAGAGATATATTTTAGAAGCTTGGCCTAAATAATATATGGGACAAGCAAATGTTTAGTTCAGTAGCATGATTAAAGACATTAGTCAAACAAAGACTCTCAGACCTGTTTTTACAGAATTGGCAAAGTGACATTTCAAAATCCAATAAAGGTTTAACTTACAGACTATTTAAAGAGAACTTAGTGTTTGAAACATATCTCAATATACTTGATAAAACTGTGTAATACATTTCTTAGATTTCGTATAGCTAACCACGTTTTACCTATTAAAACAGGAAGGTGGACCAATATTTTATATGAAAACAGGAAATGTATATATTGTACTGCTGATGATGTTGGTGATAAATTTGACTACTTATTTAAATGTACAAAATTTACAGAAGATAGATGTAAAGATATTCACAAATATTATTTTACAAGACCAAATGTAAACAAATATAAGCAGCGTTTTAATTCTAAAAATATAGGCACCCTTAGAAACTTGTGTTGATTTATAACTATTATCAACAAACATTTCTGTTCCTCCTAAGACTTTCATTATTTACAGTTTATTAATTGTTTGTTTTTTCAAACCCTGTCGTCTTGATACTGTTATATTATATATGTATATTTGTATTCCTCAAATGCCATCGAACGATGGCCCCGAGTGTAATAAAGTTCTGTTCTGTTCTGTTCTGTGTGTCACTGTTGATTGTTTTGTTTATTTGTTGATTATCTCCGATATAGACAGTCAAATTATGTTGTTTCATTACCTGTAATATAATTTACCACAGTCACTAATTATTATATGCCACCATACTTTAGCATGTCAAGTGCTATGAATTGTTTTGCTGATTGTCTAAAACAATGAACGTTCACGCTCATTGGGTATTTCCTATCATTTAGTTTACCATACTCTAGTATCTAGTTATTATAAACGTGCATGCTTTAGCATGTCACTATAGATTATTTCGTCGAAGGACAAGATCCTGAACGAATTGGTATCCCATGGTGGGTAAAATTTCATGGTGTTTTTGAATTGCCCTATTCTCTTAGTTAATTTAATGCGATATGAATTTGTAATAAGTAGCTTTGTGGTGCATATCACCCCGTAAACATTAAGAATATAATAGAATAGATGTTTAACGACACCCCAGCACGGAAATTACATCGGTTATTGGGTGTCACACTATGGTAAATGCAAAACCGTAAACACAAAGACCAATTCTTGCCAAATAATGTTGGGTAGGACTGACGAAATGAATCTTAATTTTGCAACCAATCAACACAGCCTCACAAATTGCCACGCAAAATGTTGATATGAAACTCCTCTTCAAACTGATATATAATATGTACAAATTGAATTAATAATGAGAAATCTGACACCTTTGTATTAATGGTATTACTACTACATGTATGAGGGGAATATATATATATATATATATATATATATATATACTGGTGGTTATCATTAAAGGCTTAATAGGACAAAAGTGCAATATATATATTATATATATATATATATATATATATATATATATATATATATATATATATATATATATATATATCGTATTAACTGCCCAGAATGTGAATGCCTACATAATTATTAAATCCAATTCTGTTGGCATGTTCTATAATAATTTAATTTACCATGGTAACTAATTATTATATACCACCATGCTTTTGCTTGTCACTATGAATTGTTTAAATAATTGTCTGAAGCAATGAAAGTTCACACTCACTGGGTATACCCTGTCATTTAAATTACCAAACCATAGTCACTAATTATTATCTATCCTAAGTCACCATGCTTTTGCATGTCACCATGGACTGTTTTCTTCACACAAAACCGCCTGAGGGGATGTTGGCTCGGCTGACAAACGCATTTACACGGGCCAGAGTTTGATAGATGTCGCGCACGGTAAGAATGTATGGTCACTTTGTGCGTCTCATAAGACACAACTTTCCTACTACAATAACCCGATTCTGGCACATCGGCTATAAAAATAATTCCGTCGTCACTGACACACGACCAGCCGAACACACACGCCTATTTTTGTTTGTTTGTGTCAGGCAATAGGTCCGAGGATACTTTCGTATGGAGTCCAACTGATGACTCCGGATAATATTTCTCCAGTTTTCGTGATAGCTTCCACATAGGTTTCACGATGGGCGAACTGGACATTGAAGTAAGTGTTATGATATGCAACGAATAAAATATTGGCATTAAAATTATTTTAAATATAATGATCACTTTAAAAATAAATGTTTTTGGAAAATTTAGCAAGAAGATATTTTAAATAGTACTTGTTTCAAATCTTGTTTGACATATTTAAATTGGAACGTGTTATGTTTTTATATATGTAAAAATAAATACATATTTTTTATGACTTGAAGAACCTTGATTTTGATAACATCATTAATTACCATAACCGGACTTAAGGCTGGTAGGTACTGAGTTCGCATCCAGAGCGAATTTTACTAACCGACTTCTCTCTCATTAACCACTAAACCTCTGTCCTGGACAAACAGTCCAGATAGTTCAGATGTGTGTCCAGGAGAACGTACTTGAACCTTAATTGGATATAAGCACGAAATTAAGTTAAAATTAAATAAATCAAATGGATTATTATAATTCATGACTCTATATTGCATTCGTATGTAAATGCTTTCATTAAGTTTTCAATCATATCCTCTGAACTCTGTCTTGTACATAGATATGCTTTTGAATACTCTGATATACCGAACAACAAAAGAAAGTCAAATGCACATATTTTAATACGATACATTCATTTTTCATGATACAATTAATTCGATAAATAGACTGTCAAAAGTATAATGGAATTCTAACTTTATAACTTTAAATAAATTAAGCTAAATTAATACTTGTGTCCTTTGTTGTTCAGTATATTTGTGTCTATCTGGCAAGTCTTGAGCGGTAACAATGATCTGCTTAACTTATGCTAGTCAGTGTAGCGGCTCTGACATTCTACGGGTCTGAGTAGCTGTAGACTTGCTTGTCATATGAATTACGTAATAATCTAGACGTGTTCTATGATCCAATAGCACATGTTAACACGTTGTTTACACGTCAGAGCCAAATTTTATTATGTGCACATCGTAGAAAATGGTTTAGGGTGGTAGATGAGAGAACAGCTAGTGCGTATTCAGAGCGGACTAATGATCTTGAGAAGCTGGGGTACACTTACCATAAAATACGTATTGGGGTGGTGAGTGGTATTAAAAGAAGAAGAAGAAGAAGAAGAAGAAGAAGAAGAAGAAGAAGAAGAAGAAGAAGAAGAAGAAGAAGAAAGAAGAAGAAGAAAACAGAATAAAACGTAAAACAAAGAAAAGAAAAAAGGAGAGAAATTAATCGTTTTAATATAGAGTTTATATAAATATAGATATATAAAAAGGACATTTTAATACTAAGGATGACACAATTTTTAGTATTTTAAGAAAGTTAATGCACACATTTCTATAAAGTTCTTGGTAGAACGTTGAAGTTCCCAATAACAATCACAGCGACAACGCTTGTCCTTCTCGAAAACCATATTAGTTTTAAAAAAAAAAAACCCGCTTCATGAGATAAAATTTAAAACACTTGAAAACATTTGTTTAAAAAACACCTCAAGACATATTTATTTAAAACATTTGAAGACATATTTGTTTACAAAAACTTGAAGACATATTTGTTTAAAAACATTTTAAGACATGTATGTTTAAAAAACATTTTAAGACATGTATGTTTAAACATACGTCAAGACATATTTGTTTAAAATCAGTCTAAAACGTATGTTTAAACATACTACAAGACGTATTTGTCAAACAAACTTGTGTCTATTTAAAAACACATACAAACATTTCTTTATTTACACTTCAAGACTTTAAAACACTTTAAATTAGGTTAGTTTAAGAAAACTTCAAAACAGTCATGTTTGTTTTAAGCACTTGAAGACATATTTACCCCCAACTCCGCCCCCCCCCCCCCAAAAAAAAAAAAAAAACCCAAACAACAACAAAAAACGTTTCAATGGTATTTGTTTAACGCATTTCAATGTATTTAAAAACACTTCATGACATAATTGTTTAAAACACTTCGAGACATTTGTTTATGAATCCCTGAAATACAAAAGGACCCAACTTTCTATAAGATGTAATTCAAAGTTTTTCAAGACATTTAAAATGACTAAACTGAGTTTGTTACTTATTACTTATTGTTGATATTATTGACCAACAGATACGTTTAAATGACTAGAATTGCATAATAAATGCATTTTCCTGCATAAAATATCAATGGTTGTATAGTAAATGTGTTTGTGACCGTCCTAGTGTTTGTACTGGGTTAGTTATCATTTTATTTCTATTTATTTTTTTCTCGTACTTGCGGAATTATAGGTAGACGAAATCCACTTAGGATTGATTACAAACGACAAGAAACACATTGAAGGAACTATATTTATTATGTCGTCGAAAAATTATATTTGTTGGAATCATCTTACAATTGTGGCAAACTCGAGAAAAGTTTTGTAATTTAAAAATACTTCAAGCCATGTTTGTCTAAAAACTCTTCAAGACATATTTGTTTAAAATACCTCAAGACATATTGCTTTCAAAACATTTCAAGACATATTTGTTTAAAACACTTCAAAACACATTTGTTTAAACGTACTTCAATATATTTACTTAAGACACTTTATATTTAATATGTAAGTTTAATCGTAGACATGTCTTATTAGTCGGAAACATCTTACAATGCAGCAAACTCGGGAATGTCCCTTTAAACACAGAGTAGATATCATGTGTATAATATACATTATAGAATGCATTTATGATTATACTGGAGAGTGCAAATCCAGATACCAAAGCATGTGCAACATCAGCCATTGGGAAGAACTATAAACAGGGCCGAGGATTTTGCTATTTGAGACTCTATATGGTTGTTACATATTTTGTTTTTCAGACAGGCGCTAATGTCGTAAAGAAAGCCGGATGGTCATCCAAGGTTTTAAAATGGATAATTTTCGGAAGTGTGATGGGAGTTACTGGCCTTGCTGGTATTCTTATTGGTTTAGGGCTTTCTGGAAAGCTTGGGAGTAGCGATTCCAATCTTGTAAGTACGCTTTTACTTTAAATAGCAATCCCATAGACCTTAACATTTCTGTGTTCGTGTGACATTTGAAGTGGCCATAAATGGGTCTGAATAGATTTGTGCCAATGATATCTGATCGCACAATAGCAATTTAACACTTTGAACTATAACAATTTGTGTATCTCTAATATTAGATATGTGAAGTACTACTTTAATATTTACTGTTAATGATTGATAGAAAATATACACACATTGAAGACAAATACAACATATTTAAAACACTAGCCATTTTTTAACGACGCACTCAACACATTTTATTTACGGTTATATGGCGTCGGACATATGATTAAGGACCACACACATATTGAGGGAGGAAACTCGCTGTCGCCACTTCATGGGCTACTCTTTTGAATTAGCAGCAAAGGATCTTTTATGTGCACCATCCCATAGACAGGATAGCACATACCACGGCCTTTGATGTACCAGTCGTGGTGCACTGGCTGGAGCGAGACATAGCCCAATGGTCCCACTGACGGGGATCGATCCCAGACCGACCGCGCATCAAGCGAGCGCTTTACCACTGGGCAACGTCCCACACCTAAATTAGGATTATTACCTCATATATGCATTAGCATCTCGACAGGCGGATGACACTGTCTTCAATTCCTTTAAATAGCTAATGCTTTGTTTCAGATACACTTCATGCGTGTTTCTAAATAAACGAACCATGCAAGACGGTGCATGTAGGAATGGGTCGCAGAACATGATAAAATATTCATTATTAAACAAATTTTGATGGAAATAATGAAAAACCGAATGTCAGAAAAATGTCACTCAGGGAGAATGGGTGCCTCAATATTAGTCATCTGACAAATTCTTCACTTATTAATTTTCAATAATTTTATCCTTGATAAGGTTTAACATGTAGAGTTTTAAGAAATCAAAAGTCAAATGTACAAAGACATTAATTGTCAACTCGTTAATTATTAAATGTACTAGCCCTAATTATTAGACAGCGTTATTTATTTTTGGGTATTATAGGTTTTGATTTAATCATCAGATTACACATTACTTACAACTTAAGGATTAAATTAACAATGTTAACGTGATTCTCATTTTTTAAATAAACGTAGGAAAGGTTGCAGTATCAAAAGCATTCTGTTTGTGCATAGTAATGTAGTTCTTGTACCTAAAAAAAAACCCATGGTATGTGCTGTCTTACATATAAAATATATAAAACGCGAATGTTTTGCAACACAATAACCGATGAAAAGTTTGTTTGTTTTGTTTAACGACACCACTAGAGCACATTGATTAATTAATCATTGGCTCTTGGATGTCAAACATTTAGTAATTCTGACTCGTAGTTATCAGAGGAAACCCACTACATTTTTCCTAATGCAGCAAGGGATCTTTTATATACACTTTCCCACAGATAGGAGAGCGCATACCACGGCCTTGTGACTAGTAGTGGTGCACTGGTTGGAACGCAACCCCCCCCCCCCCAAAAAAAAAAAAAAAATACACACAAAAAAAACAACAACAAACAAACAAAAAAACCCCAACAACTTAATCAGTTGAATGGATCCACCGAGGTATATAATATTTAAGAGAATGTTAATTAAAAAAAAAGATGAGTGTTCAATAGTCTGGACCCAAATTGGTAAAAATCACACGAATGTGATATTAAATAGACATTCCTGAGTTTGCTGCATTGTAAGATGTTTCCGATTAATAAAATATTTCTACGATTAAACTTACATATTAAATATATTTTCTTGTTTAGAATATCAGTGTCTGTATATTCAATGTGTTTTTGGTCATCTTAATTATTATAAGAATCCCAAACTGGATTTTGTCTTCAAATAATTTCGTACGTACGACAAAAACATTTTTAGGAAATAAAATAAAATTTAATCTAGTACAAATATTATAACGACCAGAAACACGTTTAATATACAGCTACTAATATTTTATGATTTTTTTTTATTTAATATGTAATTACAATCGTTAAAAGTCTCTGTTAGTCGATAACACCTTAAAAATTGCAGCAAACTCAGGAATGTCCCTTTAAAAGAACGTAGAGAAAAACCTTATTTTACTTGCAGCTTTGAAGTAATTGTATTTTTCTACTAATTTTCTTTCGTTTATTATTTTTATTTTCTACATTAATCTGTCAACCTCCGCGGTTGTAAACAGTAATAAAAGACTCTTGGTAGACTATATAGTGACGATGTCACGATCCCAACTGTGATATTACAAGCATGTTTATATTTCCAGGTTAATAAAAACAAAATACCAGAACAATACAACCCATTGTTTTCTGTATAATAAGTTTTTCTACCTAAAAAAAAAGAAGAGTCAAACACTAAATTCCATTAATTGGGTTTAGTTGTCAAGTACAACCTGAACAGTATTTTTTCGAGACACTTAACTTTTGTTAAGATTAAAGAGTTTGGCCATATATCGTGTGGCAAACTGACAAATCTAATAAAGGTAACTTGATTAACTTTGACCCTAAGATCACCTGGCTGACGTTACGCCCATGTAATGTCCAACTCCGAGGATAACTACATGTTTACACAAAGTCCATACTCACCAATCGTGGTCCTTGTCTAACCTTCATATTACACAGTGATTTATTTCATATTTCCTATATCATATATGTCAAACTTGTAACATTACCGTAAATACTCTAATAGACGCCAAAGATGTCTGTTGCTTCAGATCCGGCCCGTTACCGAAACATTCCTCCACATTTAGTTTGGATATTATTTTAAAAGTTACAATTAAAATTTAAGTTTAGTTTGTTTAACGTCACCACTTATAAAACATTGATTTATTAATAATCGGCTACTGTATGTCAAACATTTGGTAATTCTGACATAATTTTAGAGAGGAAATCCGCTACATTTTTCCATTAGTAATAAGGGATGTTTTATAATGCACCATTCTACAGACAGTATAGCACATACCGCGGCCTTTTGTATACCAGTCGTAGTGCACTGGCTGGAACGGGAAATAGCTCAATGGGCCCACTAACGGGGATCGACCCTAGATCAAGCACGCATTATAAAGAGTTTGTTTTGTATAGCGACACCACTAGATCAGATTGATTTATTAATAATTGGCAATTGGATGTCAAACATTTGGTAATTTTGACCCGCTATATTTTTCCATTAGTAGGAAGGGATCTTTTATATGCACGGTCCCACAGACAGGATAGCACATACCACGGCCGTTGATATACCAGTCATGGTGCGCCTTGAAGACACATGCGACGAGACACATGTGACGCTTAATGATACCTAACCGGCCTCGGTGGCGTCGTGGTTAGGCCATCGGTCTACAGGCTAGTAGGTACTGGGTACGGATCCCAGTCGAGGCATGGGATTTTTAATTCAGATACCGACTCCAAACCCTGAGTGAGTGCTCCGCAAGGCTCAATGGGTAGGTGTAAACCACTTGCACCGACCAGTGGTCCATAACTGGTTCAACAAAGGCCATGGTTTGTGCTATCCTGCCTGTGGGAAGCGCAAATAAAAGATCCCTTGCTGCCTGTCGTAAAAGACAGCGGGTTTCCTCTAAAAAACAGTGTCAGAATGACCATATGTTTGACGTCCAATAGCCGATGATAAGATAAAAAAATCAATGTGCTCTAGTGGCGTCGTTAAATAAAAACAAACTTAATGATACCTAGTATGTTTTTGGGCCCATGCTTATAAAACGTTTAGAGTCCAGACTCAATCTATAATGACGTCACACACATACAATTTGTATGGCGTCGCCATGACGTTTCTGTCTCAGACTCTGTTAGAAAGAAAGAAAGAAATGTTTTATTTAACGACGCACTCAACACATTATTTTACGGTTATATGGCGTCAGACATATGGTTAAGGACCACACAGATTTTGAGAGGAAACCCACTGTCGCCACTACATGGGCTACTCTTCCGATTAGCAGCAAGGGATCTTTTATTTGCGCTTCCCACAGGCAGGATAGCACAAACCATGGCCTTTGTTGAACCAGTTATGGATCACTGGTCGGTGCAAGTGGTTTACACCTACCCATTGAGCCTTGCGGAGCACTCACTCAGGGTTTGGAGTCGGTATCTAGATTAAAAATCCCATGCCTCGACTGCGATCCGAACCCAGTACCTACCAGCCTGTAGACCGATGGCCTACCACGACGCCACCGAGGCCGGTAGAGACTCTGTTAGAGTCTCGAGTCTAGACTCTAAACGTTTTATAAGCACCAGACCAGAGATAGAGCAGTATTTCTTGCAGAAATTACATTGGGATGACGTATTACATGTCATCTGTGTTATTGCTGCTGCTTATTTGTTTAGGGTTGAGTTATTTTACTGCCTATTTCAAATTGTGGTTTAAACACTTTTAATCAGAGGGACATTTAGGGTAAAACTAGACTGTCATTTCGGCAATGATATATTAAACACAACGTGTATATTGCAGCGGTTCATTTCAGATTTGAGAGTTCGCTGTTTGGACATAAATTAATCTTTAATTCGAGAGTCAAGGTGTATTGGTTAAAAACACACATACCCAAACAACATCATCATCATCATCATCATCATCATCAACAACAACAACAACAACAACAACAACAACAACAACAACAACAACAACACAACAACTAAACAACAACAACAACAACAACTAAACAACCAACCAATCAATCCTCAAAACTGTACATTGTTAAATACAAACTTATTCACCACCGATGTCTAACAAAATCAATAACAAAAGCAATATATCTCAGACAAAAAATTAATTTCCTTGAAGTTCTAGCGCGTATGTTTGCCATATTTCAAAATTAATTTGTTCAAAATGCCATTCTAGTAAATTTAATCAGCGGGGAAAACCTGAAGTCTAACCTTGTTATCTTGTTCTGGAAGAAAATTCAATATTGCGAATCAGACAACGTCTGCTGAGTATTGCAAGGAGAAATGGGGTCGTGCAACCCCACACAAAGCAAGATACGAGTGAAAGTGGTCGACATTCTGTAACTAGGTTTCTTCCACCACAGATGTTCACTCAAATTCCATTGTGTCACAGCAGGAAAATATAGCACAACAATTTGCAGGCAGCCAGTGGCCTCTTTCGGAAAATCTAGATGAAGATCAGGGTCCCGTTTTACTAAGCGATCTTTGCGCTAAGATCACCGTAACTGCGTAAGGTAGTTATGCACTTAAGGTCACCTTAGCGCTAAGATCGCTTCGTAAATTAAAGTGTGTTTTATTTAACGACACCACATTGATTGATTAAGTATTGGCTATTTTTCCATTAGTAGCAAGGGATCTTTTATATGCGCCATCCCACAGACAGGACAACACATACCACGGACTTTGAGATAACGGTTAGAGGTAGATCACTTGTCTGAGGTACACTGGGTTATAGGATCGATCCCACACAGTGGAACCATTGGATTATTTCCCTTTCAATCATTATTCCAAGATTAGTGTATTAAAGGCCGTGGTATATGCTATCCTGTCAGTGGAAAAATGGGTATAATGATATCGTGCTACTAATTCGTAAAAAGAAAGAAATGGATTATTTAACGACGCAATCGAGACATTTCATTCACGATTGTATGGCGCCAGACATATGGTTAAGGACACTTAATTCGTAAAAAGGAATCAAATTGGCGACAATAGATTTCTTTAATGGTTAATCAATGGAAATCCATTTTTTGTCAAAATTGAGTTAGGGACACTATCATCATCTATTACACATTATGAGCAAAATATTTGAGTCAAGTCATGGCATTTCAAACCAATGGCCATATTGTACTTGTTGAACTAAATCAAGTTTATAAACCTGTACACAAAAATCTTCTCAGCCTCCACATGGAAGCCCCACTGTTCCTTATAGATCTGTTACAATAACAACTAGTAAATCAAGAAGGAAATGTTTTATTTAACGACGCACTCAACACATTTTATTTACGGCTATATGGCGTCTGACATATGGTTAAGGACCACTCGGATATTGAGAGAGGAAACCCGCTGTCGCCACTTCATGGGCTACTCTTTTTCGATTAGCAGCAAGGGATCTTTTATATGCATCATCCCACATACAGGATAGCACATACCACGGCCTTTGATATACCAGTCGTAGTGCACTGGCTGGAGCGAGAAATAGCCTAATGGGCCCACCGACGGGGATCGATCCCAGACCGACCGCGCATCAAGCGAACGCTTTACCACCGGGCTACGTCCCGCCCCTAACTAGTAAATCAGCGCTGGTTCTAATGTCAAGTGAATTTTGTTTGTTTGTTTGTTTTTGTCTTGTTTGCTTGCTTGCTTGTTTGTTTAGTTTTGTTTTGTTGTCGTTTAAAAAAAATATCATTGTCGGATCCATGAATTCCTGGTAACAAACCAAAATAAATGAACAATAATGTCTATGTATTTCATGGGCGTACATAGGATTTTGAAAAGGGGGGTTCCAAAATAAAGGATTTTGAAAAGGGGGGTTCCAAAATAGATTGCAGAGATATTGGGCATATATTTCTATGTTGAGTAAATATAATAATGTCAGATATCAATGTCAGATATATTAAATTATAAAAAAAAGCGATTTCGGGGGGGGGGGGGGGGGGGTGTTCGGTCGAACCCATCGAACTCCCCCCCCCCCCCCCCCCTGTACGCCCATGTATTTGCAGTTTTATCACTAAAACATCTGGAACCCAGTTGTTAATACTTCTCCATTGTTTTTAGCGTAAGTGGTTTTGAGTGAACATTTAATGGTCTTTGTTAATTTTGTTCTATGTAAGGTGGATTGAAGTGGTCAGGTTTGGTTGAAACAAGCTGAAGAGTGTCTTCTGTAAGGATACGTTAAGTAATTGTCGGCAGCATGAATGTTGGCTAGTGCTGATTTAATCCAAATTAGAAAAAAAAAAAAAAAAAAAAAAAAAAAAAAAATGGGAACAGCTGCTCTTGTCTTTATGACAACTACAACCTTATCGATTGTGGTCCGACTACAGAAAATTGTTCCAGCAATTATACTAAGACCAGTTGCAGATTTATTTTAAATCCAAATTCAATTTTGTAATTACTGAGTATACGAAAGTTTTCTTATTAAGGATCTCCTCAGGAATGGCTGTCCTCCTATAGACGAGGCCGTAATCGAGATTCATGGAATCATCCACTAATTAAAAAGTTTGTTTTTGTTTAACGACACCACTAGAGTACATAGATTTATTAATCATCGGCTTTTGCATTTTAAACATTTGGTAATTTTGACATATAGTCTTGGAAAGAGAACCCGCTACATTTTTTCATTAGTAGCAAGGGATCTTTTTATATGCACTATCCCACAGACAAGATAGCACATACCACGACCTTTGATATAGCCCATTCGACTCTGTATTATGCAGAGATGTGGCCCTGATCAAGTATTACGGTTTTGTTGTTCAGATCAGATGGGAGAACCCTGTAGAGGCGAGTAAATGATATGTAAGTCGTATACAGAGTAATGAGAAATCAGCCGTTTATTAATTGAGAATAATACATGAGTGGCCGTTAGATACCATTTATCTCACAACGAGTTGTTTTAAAATGTATCTAACAAACAACGAGTTGTGAGATAAATGGTATCTAACGGTCACGAATGTATTATTCTATTTCTTACATATCCTCAAAAACCAGGTCTTAAGCAAATTTTAACATCTTTTTCGACTAAAAGTTATTTACAACCGTTGCACTTGTAGCTAACTTACGCGTCACAGACACATGAGTCACTATTTTCATTGGATGTATGACAGTGGTGACCTGGTCATCACCTAGGAGCAGCCAGTCGTATGTCATGAAATTGTTAACACACGTACATGTGTAAACAACCATGTGTTATAAAAAATAACGCATGGTGTTCTCACCAACGGGTGTGTAAGAAAATAAAATAATGTTAAAGGGACATTCCCGAGTTTGCTGCACAGTAAGATGTTTCTGACTAAAAAAATATTTCTACGATTAAACTTACATATTTAATATATTTTCTTGTTCAAAATATCAGTGTCTGTATATTCAATGTGTTTCTGGTCGTCTTAATATTTGTAAAGAGCCCAAACTGGATTTTGTCTCAAATTTTTTCATACGTACAAAAAACTTTTTTTTATGAAATAAAATGAAATTTAACCTAGTACAAATATTAGAACGATCAGAAACACGTTTAATATACATCCACTAATATTTTATGCAGAAAAATATATTTGATATGTAATTACAATTATTAAACAGTCTCTGTTGGTCGATAACATCTTAAAAATTGCAGCAAACTCAGGAATGTTCCTTTAAATGGAGCTGTCTTGATTTGCATAAATCCTCATCAGACTGGACACTGGACTGTTGACCATATTTTGAAAATGCGACACAGTGGTCCGAGGACGCTAACCTGAGCATCGAAATGAAATGAAAGTAATGACTTGTCCCCACGTTAAAATAGGAGCTCCTCTGACACCGGACGAAATAATTGGGTGAACTGAAACAAGACATGTTTATGGGACATCGACCCACAGCAAGATGCCGGACATATTTCCTTTTAACATAATGGATGTAAGGCGAGAGGCAGCATGACGCACTCATCCACTTTTATATTCCCGTGGTGTCCTCAGTCGTAGAAGCACGGCGTATACATATGACATATTATTTGACCACAGACATGTGCTTATGATTTCCTTCTTAACACAGTTTACAATGACCCCAGGAGCCAATTTCACAAAACATCGTGGACCACGTTTACAAAGCCTGTTTATGTCTTCCCCGTGTGCAAAGAAAAAGAAAAGAAAAAAATGTTTTATTTAACGACGCACTCAACACATTTTATTTACGGTTATATGGCGTCAGACATATGGTTAAGGACCACACAGATATTGAGAGAGGAAACCCACTGTCACCACTTCATGGGCTACTCTTTTTGATTAGCAGTAAGGGATCTTTTATATGCACGATCCCACAGACAGGGTAGTGCATACCACGGCCTTTGATATACCAGTAGTGGTGCACTGGCTGGAACGAGAAATAGCCCAATGGGCCCACCGACGGGGATCGATCCCAGACCGACCGCACATCAAGCGAGCGCTTTACCACTGGAATACGTCCCGGGTCAGACCACTGGCTATCCAGACACAGGACCCGGGACAGACATGCTCGAAACTCTAGTGGTATAGGAGCATGTAAATAAATATTGGAATTGGAACGTCCCGCCCCTAGATTAGGATTATTACCTCATATATGCATTAGCATCTCGACAGACGAATAACACTATCTTCAATTCCTTTAAATAGTTACGCCCCTACACGTGTGTAATACTTATACACTTCACTTGCGTGTAAGAAAAAAACAAAACAGGCTTCGTAAATTTGGCCCCGTAACTAGCAGCGTTTTGCGTCTATTTATTTCACACAGAAAAAAATTACATCATTACGGAATGTGGAGTATTTTAAGGACAGAAGACCATGCAATATGTGTACTTCGAAAGGTATTTGCTGTACTGTCAATGTTAATAAGAACTGTGGGTTTTTTTAAGTCGTAAATTTACGTTTACGTGCAAAACTAGACTTAAGATGTGTTGTGAAATTGGGCTCTGGTCGCTTAGTGATTGGGTTAGTCAGTGTTGAGGAGCAGTCAAGGAGTAACAGGACGTACTTCCCTTGTATTTGTTTTGGTAAAAGTACTGCTTAAAATTACCGCAACAACAAGGAAATAAATACTCCAAAACAACAGCAATAATAATTAAGAAAAAAAACAACGAACAAACCATTGCCAAACAAACCACAAAAAGACCCAACACAAACAACACCCCCGAAACAAAACACACCAAAAAACCCAAAACCCAAAGAAAAAGAGAAGAAAAAGAAAAGAAAAATAAATATCCAAAATCCCCAGCAATAATAATAAAAAATGAATTAAAAGCCATAAACGAACAAACGAGATTGTAAACCCCCCCCCCCCCAACAAAAATAACCCAAACAAAAACCCCCACAAAATACACATACATAAAACAACAAACCCCAACCCCAACCCCCCCCCCCAAAACAAACACGAGAAAGAGAAGAAAAAGAGACAAATTAAGAAGAACAACACCCCCACCCCCCAAACAAACAAAAACATATATACAAACAAACAAATAAACAAACAAACAACAACAACAAAAACAAAAACCCAAACCCCCAAACCCCACATGCTTATCGATTTGGAAGTAAACATGATGATGATGAGGGTATGATGATGAATTTGTATATGAAGAAATCACTTGTTTACATAGGTACAAGTTTAAAGTCTTGTTGTCGGTTAATTGTTACGGACAGTGGAAAACAAGAAGTTATTTTCTAAATATATACATATTTTTGATCAGGGTTTGGCATTTGGCATATTTGGCATTAATAAGTCTCGACTGTCGTGCACCCAACAGCAATGGAGCGAGAATTTGAAACACTGAACAGTCAGAGTACTGAAATGAGGTTTTGTGTTTTAGAAAGGTCTTATGAACAAGCCGTTTAAATGTTCATTCTTCGTAATTTTGATTGAATTGTTCATGTCTTTTATATGTTGCAGATTCCAATTGGAAGCACAGCCACACAGAAAGGCCGACCTGAATCCTTAAATGACGCCCAGAACCGACAGGGTCTCCACGGTCGCAACTCTAATGACCTGGCAAGTTTGGCCGCAGCTGGAATTATGGGCGTAAGCAACTTTTAGCTTAAAAGCTTTCTTGTATAGAATTCGATAGCAGATTCCACCATCGATCTCGGTGGCATGGTAGTTGACTAATTGGTCTTTAAGTCTTTTAGGTGATAGGTCCATATCCCGCTACTGACTGCCATCCAGAATGGCCCAATGGGAGAAGAATCATCAGATTATCTCTCGGCAACAATTAACTGTTAATCATGCTCTGTACAGACAGCCCTGGACAGTGTGCTTGAACGTAAATTGAATATATGCGCGGAAGTTGATTTTAAATAAATGCTACCAACTTCATGCTAGAACCATTCGTTTCAGTCTTAGTGGGGTATGTTGGACACATGGTCCAGAATGTGATATTTTCAGGAGTTACAATATGGGAGCATTAAAAAAAAATAATAATACAAAAATATTATTAATAAGAATTAAACAAATTCACATACGAAAAGGAAATACCCGAAAATACCATAACCTTTGATATATCATTTGAAGAGTGCTGGTTATAACCAATTTGTCTAAATGCTCTACTAAGGCACAGGGTAGATTTAGATTTAGATATGGAAACTCATTCTACTTTCGGAATCGTCAGTGTTAAAGAACACGCATAAACGTTATAAAAAGAACACGAAAAGGCACGGAGACCCACCCTACCGATTCGACCGGGCTGCTGGTGCTCCCTTGCACCTGCCAGTGCAGGCGGTCCCTCCTCTCCCCTCCCCCACCTTTCCTGTCATGAATGGAGGAGCCGGCCAAGGCCGGCCCCTGTGCCCACGACAGGCGTGCGCTACAACAGCTTGTTCTGAATGTGCACGTAAAACCCTATGACCTGACCTGACCTGCACAGAGACTACTTTTAGATTCACCCATTTTTAACATTGAAACTCATTCTATTTTGTGAATGTTCGGCGTCAAAGAACCCGCATCATGTTTATAAAAGCAGTTCAAAAGGCCACAAATTAGTAATAATCCATTCTCTTACACTAGGTGTATAGTAGCTCTGTTAGGGTACGGTAATACATTTAACGGGCTAATCAGATCAAGAAGTTACGATGAACACACAGCTTAAGCACATTTTCTGAACTTCATCAGCTCGTATGCCCAAAGGCAAAAACAACCTCTATTTAATGACCAAGTTCATTTACACACACTGTAGAAGTTGGAATTAAGGGGAAATTCAGCGCACTTTAATACCATTATTACGTCCAGATCGTGATTTCTTATCACACACACCGGCCTCGGTGGCGTCGTGGTTAGTCCATCGGTCTACAGGCTGGTAGGTACTGGGTTCGGATCCCAGTCGAGGCATGGGATTTTTAATCCAGATACCGACTCCAAACCCTCAGTGAGTGCTCCGCAAGGCTCAATGGGTAGATGTAAACCACTTGCACCGACCAGTGATCCATAACTGGTTCAACAAAGGCCATGGTTTGTGCTATCCTGCCTGTGGGAAGCGCAAATAAAAGATCCCTTGCTGCCTGTCGTAAAGAAGAGTAGCCTATGTGGCGACAGCGGGTTTCCTCTAAAAACAGTGTCAGAATGACCATATGTTTGATGTCCAATAGCCGATGATAAGATTAAAAATCAATGTGCTCTAGTGGCGTCGTTAAATAAAACAAACTTTACTTTTCTTATCACACAGGACTGCTTACGTAGCAGCTTTTAGGTCTCATGCGAAGTACATTTATGGTAATTGTGAGAGAATCTATAGTCCGTTCCGCGGGGAACGCTCTTTTCATACTATTTCTAAGCCGCTTGTTTTCTAAATTGCACACACAAATAATATTTTTTTATTATTTCCAAAACACTTTTACTTTTCTTCTTATGTCAAACCAAACTGAAATAATTTACAAAAAGCATATTTTTTTGTAGGAGGATAGGGCGGGCTATAGAATGTAATCCATTGTTGCCACACTTACTTGTATTTTCAATTAGAAATAAGCGTTCTAGTATATACACATTTTGCTGTACACCAATATAATCTATCACCGATGTGGAGTAGAAATAGAGAGGCTACATGTTCCTTTTAATATTATTAGTGTGTGACATTGGTTGGAATGGGGGAAAATGCACGGGATGGAGTGGACCTTATAACATTTTATAACCCAAATGCACTAAAATCTACCAGTGCGAAAACGAGTCCTATAATTGCATTATACACGTGAATTCGTTACCTTTTATAACCCAAATGCACTAAAATCTACCAGTGCGAAAACGAGTCCTATAATTGCATTATACACGTGGATTCGTTACCTTTTTTAAAAATGTCCAATTCAGTTCGTAGTAATAAGAACTTCTGTCCCACATGTTTAAGTATTTCTGTATTCCCTTTCATTGTTTTTATTTTTTTATTTTTAGAACGAAATTGCCGATTCACTGGAGGATGTAACTAATGATATATTTGACGATACTGTTGGAGATGCCTTTGATAACGTTGCTGATGTCGACTTTGGAGACTTTGGAAATGTTATTGATGATGGTTTCGACAATGTAATCGGTGATACATTTGAGGATGTAGGAGAAGGCTTCAGAGACGCAGTTGAAGATGTGGGAGAAGGAGTCGGAAATATAAGAGAAGGGATGGGAGATGCTTTAGAAGACGTAGGAGAAAGTATAGGAGATGCAGTAGGCGATGTTGGAGAATGGATAGGAGACGCAGTAGAAGACGTGGGAGAAAATGTGGGAGATGCACTTGAAGATGTAGGAGAAGGGATGGGAGATGCATTTGAAAACGTAGGAGAGGGGATGGGAGATGCGCTGGAAAACGTAGGAGATGCAGTGAAAAACGTAGGAGAAGGTATTGGAGATGCAATGGACAATATTGGAGATGTAGTGGAAGATGTAGGAGAGGGTATTCGAGATACAGTTGAAGACATTGGAGAAGGGATCCGTGATAATTTAGAAGATGCAGCAGAAGGTATCGGGGATGCATTTGAAGACTTAGGAGATGGGCTTGGAGACACCGTTGAAGATATAGGGGAAGGTGTTGGAGATGCATTTGGAAATTTTAGGGACGCATTGGAAGACGTTGGAGACGGTGTTAGGGATGCAGCCGAGGATGTAAGAGACGGTATTGGAGATGCATTGGAAGATGTGGGAGAACGTATTGGGGATGTAATGGGAGATGTAGGAGACGGTATTGGAGATGCAATGGGGGATGTAGGAGAAGGTATTCTGGATGTAATGGGAGATGTAGGAGACGGTATTGGAGATGCAATGGGAGATGCAGGAGACGGCATTGGAGATGCAATGGGAGATGTAGGAGAAGGTATTCTGGATGTCATGGGAGATGTAGGAGACGGTATTGGAGATGTAGGAGACGGTATTGGAGATGCAATGGGAGATGTAGGAGAAGGTATTCTGGATGTCATGGGAAATGTAGGAGATGGTATTGGAGATGCAATGGGAGATATGAGAGACGGTATTGGAGATGTAATGGGAGATGTAGGTGACGGTATTGGAGATGCAATGGGAGATCTAGGAGACGGTATTGGAGATGCAATGGGAGATGTAGGTGACGGTATTGGAGATGCAATGGGAGATGTGGGAGAAGGAATTGGAGATACGTTTGAAGGTGTTGGAGACGGGATCAGAAATGCATTTGAGAATGTTGGAGAAGGTATTAGAGATGCAGTTCAAAACGTGGGAGAAGGTTTTGGAGAAGCATTCGATGACATGGGAGATGGATTTGGGGACCTGGGAGACGGTCTGGGTGATCTTGGCGATGACATGATGGACGGAGACGGCAACGGGATGATGGCCATGATGGCTATGAGCAAATACAACAAGAACAATGGCTTCAACGACATGGCGGCAGGTCTTCCGTTCTTCATGGACGATGACATGGGGGATTTTATGGAATTCTAACATCAGCGTCAGATTCAGCGTTGTGGTCTGGAGGTCAGCATCTCACGTTAGGAAGGTCGACTGGATAGTGGTCCAGAACAGTAAAATATAGCGTCAAATCTGGCTATGAAAGCATCAACGAAGTACGGTTTTATTTTAGGTGGCCTTGATACAAGCTTACAAATTACCTTCTGATGACCAAGATTACTAGGGAAATGGTTTATGATGAAGGAAAATTAATTATAGAGGTATTAACACAAATATTTATGAGTGATATTTTAATTTATTATGCTCCAATTAATAAGTAATATTTCATATACGTCATGTACATGTTAGAGCCAGCTGAACAAAAGGAATATACATTATATACTAGTATATCGGAAATGCCATTTATAGACATACGTGTGTTTATTCAGTGTGCTCTTTGTAAGATGTTCGAGTTTGTTTTATTAACGAAGTACATGACAACAACGCAAACAATATATTTCTATTAAAAGTGCATTGAATATAAGTAAAATATGATGATAATGTGTACATATTTGTAAATAGTGTTTGGAGACATTCAGGACACAGTTAATGGACACTGAAGCGATGTTAATACAATTGTTGGGAGTCTATATATCGAACAAGATATTTGTATAATTAAATATGTAAGTTGCACAAATTAAAAACAAAATGTCATCTAATTGAATTATATAATAATAATGAAGCCCGATCGCACAAAAACTATATTCTCATAACATTATGTCAAGTCATAGGGCTTTACGTGCACATTCAGAGCAAGCTGTTGTAGCGCACGCTCATAACATTGTGATGAATTGTGAATTATATATTCTTGCGAACATTCCATTTAATTGGTTAGAGTAAAAAACAAAATATCCAAACCTATGCTTTATTCACCTTTCAACTGAGAAAGAGGACAACACCTAGACCTGGCGATCCCAGCTTTGGAGTTGGAGAGCGTGGCAATACCCTCCCGCCATATCCCTCCACTTCCGACACCTATGGTGTACTCGCAAAGTAAGTTCAACCATGACAGTTTGTAAACAAATGACTTTGCACTTCTTTGACGCACTTGACGTTATTCTGTGCTCACCATCCGGGTGCTTGACTGACATCCACTCGCCATGGTCGTGTATTATTAGTGACCTTTTCATACACTTCGGTGCATAAATCATGTAGTCTTGTCAAAGTCTGTCAAGTTGTTGTTGTCTTAATTGTATTCACAGGAGTACGAACTGTATCCATAAATCATATTTCCCTTGTCATTAAATAAATAAATAAAAAAAAAACAATAAAAAGGAAACACTGTGTTGTCTTGTTGTGAAGAAAAATCGTGTTATTGTAATACATAGCCATATTTAGAGCAATGACGTCATTGGACATTGATCCAAAGACGAAATGAAATGAAGGGAATGGAAAGAAAGAAAGAACTGTTTTATTTAACGACGCACTCAACACATTTTATTTACGGTTATATGACGTCTAGACATATGGTTAAGAACCACACAGATACTGAGAGAGGAAACCCGCTGTCGCCACTTCAAGGGCTACTCTTTTCGATTGGCAGCAAGGGATCTTTTATATGCACCATCCCACAGACAGGGTAGTACATACCACGGCCTTTGATATACCATTCGTGGTGCACTGGCTGGAACGAGAAATAGCCCAATGGGTCCACCGACGGGGATCGATCCCACACCGACCGCACATCGAGTGAGCACTGTACCACTGGGCTACGTTGAAGTGAATGGAATATTTATTTAACGACACTTCAGTATATTTCAAATGGTTATTTCGACTCTCGGCTTAGATGTGGGGCAGGATCTAACCACCTTAGTGGATCCATTCAACTGATTGGTTTTTTTCTCGTTCCAACCAGTGCACCACAACTGGTGAAAGGCTGTGGTATGTGCTTTCCTGTCTGTGGGAAAGTGCATATAAAAGATCCCTTGCTGCTAATGGAAAAATATAGCGGGTTTCATCTGATAGCTACGTGTCAGAATTACAAAATGTTTGACGTCCAATAGTTTGCTTGATTAATTAATCAATGTGCTCTAGTGGTGTCATTAAACAAAACAAACTTTAACTTGGTTTAGAGAGAAAATCAGCTGCCGCCACATAGGCTTACCGGATATGTTTGTTTTGGCGTGCTTCCATCAGAAAACTGTTCAAGTACGCCTGTCGTGTGCACAAGTTTTGACTTTGCATGTGAATAACATCAAGGACTTGTTTTTATATGCATTTCCCATATACAACAAATGTACCATTATTACTTGTTATCAGATTTGTTTTATAAACGAAGTACATGAAAACAACGCATACAATATATTTCTATTACAACGTGCATTGGTTTTGGGTTTTCATGCAGACAGGATATCCCACACCACGGCCTTTGATATGCCAGTCGTGTAGCATATAGGTCTGTCTGTTCAGGGCGATCAATCCCTTGCATAAAACTTTTCACTCCCTGACAACGTTTACAATTTTTGTAATACCCCGAAATGCATTTTTCATAATTCTAAAAACGCACGTTCGTCTGAAAAGTGATAGCTATCGAGACAAGCTCAAGTTATTTGTAGATGGTATGTCCACATTTAAACATAACATACTTTAGCTTCTCTCTGTTATAACTTTACCCTGATGTGTTGCGGGTTTGTAGATGAAGCTGGCGGTGGAGAAGGGATGGGTGGGGGTAATAATTTTGCAATTTAAAAAAAATATTGTCATAACGCACTGACGGATGCAGGATTTTTCAAGGTAGTGGATGCAACGCTTAAAAGTGGCATCTACAGTATTCAAAAGTAAACCGACATGTATTATCGAATTTCAGGAGAGTTGGGGGGTGATGTCCCTCCATCACCCTTATCTTGGACTCACGCTTGTAGCCCATCGGGAGCAGTTCATATTCTTAAATTGATGCAGGAAGCTGAATTGAACTGAACTGAATTAACCTAGCGAACATTTCTTGTATTCTTTATTAACATGTATTGGCGTAATCGGGGGGGGGGGGGGGGGGGGGGGGGGGGGGGGGGGGGGGGGGGGGGGGGGTGGGGGGAGAGCATGGGGCCAATGTTCGCCAGTCACCCCACTTTTTTTTCTAGCCAACATCTTTTATATGTACCTGTCGCCCCATAACAGGATTCACTGACAGTGTGCGTTCCACCTCCCAATGTCGGTGCCCCTCCACAATATAAAATACTGGTTACGCCAATATCCTAACTCTTACTTCATCGAAACCGGCCTCGGTGGCGTCGTGGCAGGCCATCGGTCTACAGGCTGGTAGGTACTGGGTTCGGATCCCAGTCGAGGCATGGGATTTTTAATCCAGATACCGACTCCAAACCCTGAATGAGTGCTCCGCAAGGCTCGATGGGTAGGTGTAAACCACTTGCACCGACCAGTGATCCATAACTGGTTCAACAAAGGCCATGGTTTGTGCTATCCTGCCTGTGGGGAGCGCAAATAAAAGATCCCTTGCTGCCAATCGGAAGAGTAGCCCATGTAATGGCGACAGCGGGTTTCCTCTCAAAATCTGTGTGGTCCTTAACCATATGTCTGACGCCATATAACCGTAAATAAAATGTGTTGAGTGCGTCGTTAAATAAAACACTTCTTTCTTTCTTACTTCATCGGTCCTTAAAGGTCCTATGTCAAAGTTGAAACTACAATATTTCGTTATTTTCACATTTATTTGTCATTAAATAACTACAAATTAATCGATCCCACACATAATTAACTATAAAATAATGTTTTCTTTAAATGTTGCACTGGACGACCGCAGTTGACCGCAAATAATTCTTGGTACATTTGTTGTGTTGAATGTGTACGCACAAAACAGTGACGTGATTAGTTAATGCGTGTGACATGTTCTCAAGAGTCCCCCCCCCCCCCCCCCCCAAACTAATTTTGTTTCTACTAGGAAATGAAATTATTTGGTTGTAATATTTTTTATAAGCATGCTGCATATAGCTGAAGATAAAAACTTTATGTTTCCAAGCAAACATTTTAAAATATGTTTGGTGGGAACCGCCATTATTGCTACTTTGACATAGCACCTTTAAACAAACCATTAAACAAACAAACAAAAAATCAATCAATCAGTCAAATAAACAAGCAATCAATCACTTACCTCTGTTGATATATCCACCCAACATTTGCATGCAATATTGGAACATTACAGCACAGTAGTTAGTTGTCATCATTAGGGAGTATTAGATCCATGCCCAGATATTTTACAAATATGCTTATAAATGTCAAACAGCGATCTTTTCGCACATTTCTGAAGTTAAACTGTATTTAGACGAATGTGCGTAGTATTGCTTTGGCATCAATAATCATATTGAAACGCCAAAGCATTGTTGACGTCACGTCAAAGGAATGTTGGCGTTTTTATGGTAACGGCTTCGGCAATTTTCGTAACTTAACGGAAAATGTCGAAATACCATTGAAATGCGCACCTACAGCATCATCCCACTGGATCCGCGCCTGACAGGAAATAAAAGTAGCCAGAATTATGTACAGTAACAATCCATTGTCCGTCACCGCCAGGACTGATGACGCAAAATATATTAAGTACATAAAAAATAGCGTGCACTAAAACAGCAGCCAGTTCTTTCTGAAATTCAAAATGTAATGTACGTCTTAATCTGTCGGTCATCATTGTTGGATGTTTTAATAAAATTTAAAAAATAGTACTAAATAAAATTATGGGGATGCATTTTTATTTTTGGGAAGGATAGGGGTATTTAATTCAAGGTAAAATCGTTACATTTCAAAATTAGTTATTATGCAGCTTTAAGTAAATGTATCTTAAAGCCGCAATCTCGAGGTTTATATAATATTATGAAACTATTTATAATAGAATACGATTTAACCAAGCAACCAAACAACCTCAAACAAACACCCCACCACCCCCAATAAAAAAAAAAAAACCAACAAAAACCCCCCAATAAAAAAAAAAAAAAACCCAACAAAAAAACCCCAACAAAAAACCCAACAACCAACAACAACCCCCCCAAAACCCCAAAATAACAACACCCCCCCCCCCCCCCCCCCCCCCCTCAACTGTACCAAAACATACGCCATATTTAAAACCAAATGTCACGGTCCTTTCCCTAACAGCAAGCATTATAATACCAGCCCTAACATCAGCCAGCGAACGTTTCGCTAACGTTTCACTAACGTTCTCGAACTATTTGATTGGTTCCCAACATTTCAAAATTTGGTTTACCGTAAAGCACATAAACCAGTCTAGCGGACGATTTTCTGTTCGGACTGGCTAGACTCATCCCAAACGTAAGTTCAACCAGCCGTTTTTCGGTAACCCTTTGCAAACTATTTTGATTGATTACAACAGCGGTCATTCGGTTTAAAGTGGGGGCGGGACGTAGCCCAGTGGTACAGCGTTCGCTCGATGCGCGGTCAGTGTGGGATCGATCCCCGTCGGTGGGCCCATTGGGCTATTTCTCGTTCCAGCCAGTGCACCACGACTGGTATATCAAAGGCCGTGGTATGTACTAGCCTGTCTGTGGGATGGTGCATATAAAAGATCCCTTGCTGCTAATAGGGTTTCCTCTCTCAATATCTGTATGGTCCTTAACCATATGTCTGACGCCATATAACCGTAAATAAAATGTGTTGAATGCGTCGTAAAATAAAACATTTCTTTTTTTCTTTCAGTTTAACGTGTTGCGTAAAAACCAGTCTAGCAAGTGTTAGCGACAAATTGTTATTGTCCTGCATCACAAATGACCCTGTCACGAGCGAAAGAATAAGGAAATGGTTTATTTAACGACGCACAGTGAGTTAGTTGTTAGTGAGAGAGAAGATGGAAAGAAAGAAAGAAAGAAATGTTTTATTTAACGACGCACTCAACACATTATTTTACGGTTATATGGCGTCAGACATATGGTTAAGGACCACACAGATTTTGAGAGGAAACCCGCTGTCGCCACTACATGGGCTACTCTTCCGATTAGCAGCAAGGGATCTTTTATTTGCGCTTCCCACAGGCAGGATAGCACAAACCATGGCCTTTGTTGAACCAGTTATGGATCACTGGTCGGTGCAAGTGGTTTACAGCTACCCACTGAGCCTTGTGGAGCACTCACTCAGGGTTTGGAATCGGTATCTGGATTAAAAATCCCATGCCTCGACTGGGATCCGAACCCAGTACCTACCAGCCTTATGCCCGATGGCTTAACCACGACACCACCGAGGTCGGTACTCCTGCACTGGAAAGCATTGTAATTTTACAGTAATTTTGTACAGTGTTTTATATAATTGTGATTTCGATCTGGCAACGAACCAAAAGAAAGGATTATTTGTTTTATCGACACTTTAGCACATATTAAATTACAACTATTTGTTATCTGTTTGTTTTTTTGTCAAGAGAGGAAACCCATTGCAGCCAAATACTCTTGCCCCTCCCCTTCAAAAATGCAGCAAAGGATATTTATGTGCACTTTTCTATAGAGAGGAAAATGTACAATGTATACCAGGGTATTCGATGAACATGTTGCCAGTTTTAATCAATCATGTATTGATACGACGCACTCAAAACATTCTAATTACGGTTATATAGCGTCGGAAAATTGTAGAACGGAAAACCATTAAACCCAAATCCATCAACATTAAAGTTAGTTTTGTTTAACGACACCACTACAACACATTGATTTATTAATCATCAGCTATTTGATGTCATACATTGTGGCACGTAGTATTAGAAGGGAAACCCGCTACATTTTGTTCCGTTAGAAGGAAGGAAATGTTTTATTTAACGACGCACTCAACACATTTTATTGACGGTTATATGGCGTCAGACATATGGTTAAGGACCACACAGATATTGAGAGAGGAAACCCGCCGTCGCCACTTCATGGGCTACTCTTTTCGATTGGCAGCAAGGGATCTTTTATATGCACTACCCCATAGACAGGATAGCACATACCACGGCATTTGTTACACCAGTTGTGGAGCACTGGCTAGAACGAGAAATAGCACAATGGGCCCACTGACGGGGATCGATCCCACACCGACCGCGCATCAAGCAAACGCTTTACCACTGGGCTACATCCCGCCTCTTGTTCCGTTAGTAGCAAGGGCTCTTTTATATGCACCACCCAACAGACAGAATAACACATATCACGACCTTTAATATACCAATTGCGGTGCACTGGCTGGAACGAAAAATAACAACGGGCCCACCTACGGGGATCGATCCTAGACAGACAGACGTCCCGCCCTAGCAACACAGTGTCCTTTATGTGTGTATTCTGGAGCAAGTGTAGATAATATATACGTAGCGGTTTACCAGACATGATTTTGACGACACACTGAACGTGTCTCATTCATTACTCAATACGTTACGTCTTAGAAATTACTTGTTAGAACCCGTTAGTGGGTTGCGCTGTCAGCCGCATCTTTCGAGTGCTGCCGTGATTAAAATGCACAGCCGAGTTCACTCTTGTGAAGAGCAATCAATCCCTGGAAACACTAACGCGAGCTGAAACCAAGCAATTGCGTTCGATTGGCGCCAGTCACCAAATGAACAGAATATTAGCTGATCGAATAAAAGAAGACAACGCTCGAGTTCACACACAGATGACATTGCGACTGATTTAACCAATTCTCATAAATTCATAAACATTTTAAATGCTATTATTCTCGACGGTCATAATTTTGTCGACCACTTAATTAAATTTGCTTCTTTTTTTTTTTTCGTATTTAATTATTTTAGTTTTCTTTCAATTTACTATTAATGCCTATTTGGAATTATGCGAAATGGATTAAATAATAAACCCTTTTAATGAATTATGTTGTATTTGTTAGCATCAACAGTTACATGCTACATGGGCGTGTTACTACTCTCTGTAGAAACACAATGACGTGAACTGATGTACTGATGGGCACAAAAGCTAAAGTTTTAACGACACCACTAACGCATCATCATCATCATCATCATCATCACCACCACCACCACTATGATCGCAATCACCATGACAATTTGTTTCACTGAGAAATCGAAAGAATGACAACAACAGTTGAACAATAACATGATTTATTGGAACTATCTTCACACACCAGTGATAAATAATTGGGGTCTTACACCTCAGTTTATTTTTGAAATCTATTTGTTTAATTAATTCTATCTCAGGCCATGTTACTATAATTCTGCGCTGACCATAACACAGTCCCGGGGAAATGTTCTTTCTGCACCATTAACACAGTACTATGACGAATATTCCACATTAAACTAGTCGGTATAATAATTCTATTCAAAACAAATCTATACCAAATACTCTTTATGCAGTTATTTAAAGTCAGTGGCCGTAGTTGTGAGGCAGTGTAAAATATGATAGATTATTACAGCGTTTCTGCAAGTAAAGTGTATATAACCATTGTAACGTGCATCTACGTGTCTATAGTCCGTCCCATCCTCCAACATTTTTTTCAGTTTGGTTTGACGAAAGACAAAAGAGTAAACAAACATGTTTTGGAACAAAACAAAAAACAAACAAAATATTTGTGTGTGCAATTTAGAAAACAATCGGCTCAGAAATAAATAGCTTTTATTAAATTGCATAGTATGAAAAAAAGACATTACCTGTGGGAAGGATTATAAATGTTTTTCATTAAATATGGTGGACATATTTAAAGTCATTAGAATATTTAGAATTTTTTTTAGCCCTCATATACCTCGCGAAAGTTCTGGCTACCTCCACCAGGGGTCCAAATCCATGACGTGTTTATTCCCATTACACAGAGAGTGCCTATCTTTTGGTGGAGTTAATCTTGCAATTTAAGGCATCGTCACATTCAAATCCAAAATGGCCGTTGTCCGCCATATAACTTTTCCCAAGTTTTGTCACGTTGCCGCTAATTATTTGACTGGCTTGCGTTGTCCCATTCATGAAACGTTAAGCTCCCAAGAAAAAAACCCCGAAAAAAGATAACAACAACAAAACAAACAAACAGCAGGCTACGGATAATGCCATAAAGCGCTAACATCAGTTGAACGCAGGGACGTTGCACTTCACAAAGCATAACCCACCACAACACAAGGACCAACATAATAAAAAAACCCACAGTTAACAATGTTGTACTATAGTAGTAAATGTGTGCATTTTTGTCCGCGTATACGAAATTGCAATCTATACATTTCAAAATATAAAATTAATATTTAACAACGACATAAATCATGGAACTATAAAAGTATAGTATCTTCTTTAATGCCATTTAGTTACAGATACAAACAGCTATTAACCCAATTAGCGTTTCGTCCTTCTATTTAACACAGTGTGGGTGCAATATCAGATTATGTATACATGTATATGTATATGTTATATACCTACATTCAATGAAATATACTTTCATGTATGGCGTCGTACAAAAGTAATAAATAATCAAGAAAAATAGCTAAACAAGCTGAGTAACACTATTTCCTGTCGACCATGATTATTCATGTCTCGTCTAGCTAGCTATATATTATGTAAATACACATACAACACGTGCAGGGACAGACACACACAGGCACGAACACACACAGGCACGGACACACACAAGTACGGACACACACACGTACAGACGCAAACATGTATGCATGCAAGCATTTAGACAACACAAATACATATCCACTCTCTCTCTCTCTCTCTCTCTCTCTCTCTCTCTCTCTCTCTCTCTCTCTCTCTCTCTCTCTCTCTCCCTCTCTCTCTCTCCCTCCCTCCCTTTATCATACACACACACACACACACACACACACACACACACACACATACATACATACATACATACATACATACATACATACATACATACATACATAGATGCACATGAACGTGTTCTATTGAACTATGCACTTTAGAAATGCCAGATTTCATTAATATTAATTCACCAAGCACATTTGTATCACAGAAATCGCTAAGTGCATTCACGCTGTGTAAGAACCGGACACACCTAAGCCTGTCTTAGTACTTGGCCGGTATCGTTACAACAAGTCGCGCCGTGGGAACGCATCCTCAGAAAGACATGCAGAAAATAGAAAACAGTATTTGTCTTTTAAGTACCCAGCGTGTGTGGAGTTTCTATGTAAAAGATAATCGAAATAACCGCACGTGGTAATGATACTAGTAATACAATAAGTACATTTTGTGTGGACCAAGTAAGACTCACAACGAATCAGTTTTCTGACTGGTTGTACTGTGTGTAACGTACACCAATGGCGCGACTTCAGAAGCCGAGCACTAGCGACAATGGTTCCATCTTATCCCATACTAGCCATACTATCACATTCAGTCAACGTTAAACACCGCCACCTTTTCTCAGTATACATAAAACATGTTGTCGTGCTTTTGAATATTGAATGTTGCTTCTTTTTTTTTAAAAGTTGCACCCCTCCTTAGAAAAAGTCTGAATCCGCTCCTGCAGTGCATCGCAAGGATAACATATAACTAATGTTGTTAAGTCTGAAACAAGTTCCCAACATCCATCACGAGGAGGTAAAACGACGCAGGAAGACTCATCAGCGACGACGTCATTACTCCCTTGTGACGGAATTAGAAACAGCGTGGATCACGAACGGATACCACGTTCACCGAGATAGCTCCCACCTGTCTCCCACAAGGACCAGAGGTGACGAAAATACTCTTTACAATGAAAACACTTGGCACAAAGGACATTAATCTTGGTGAAAAACGTAAACTGTTTCCACCGCGTCGAAACACACAGGGACATGCAAGCAAACGTACGTTTGCAGCAGCGAAGATAAATCAAATGTTCCTCTTCATTTCTAATTTGGTTTCCCCAGTTACAGTAACACGACAGACACCTAATAGCTAATGATTAAACAGATGCGCTTTGGGTGTCGTTAAACAGACGTTATTTTCATTTCTAGTCTGGTTTGTCACAGTTTCCATATGTTATGTTAGACATCCAATGGCCGCAATGTATCAGATTAGTAGCAGATCGTACTGTTATTTAGTCTTGAAGGTCCCCGTTGGGAGATCTGACATAAACCAATGTCGTCATTACGTGTTCAGTTGACCTTTCGTCATGACGAGTTATTCACCAAATGCATTACGCTGATGGCAGGTTTATGTTAAAGCTCAATCAAGGGTCTTCTGAACACACGATGGCATTGACGTTTATCAGATCTATTGACGACACCTTAATTGCTTTCAGACTGTTATAGGTGTGTCATTATACACAGACAATAATGTTTTCCTTTCTTTAGAACTCGATTTGCCCTATTCACACATTCATTCCTTTTCCAACTTGAACTGCCCTATCCATATCTACATATTGTCTGCCTTGGTATGCTATATCCATATTTGCACACATAACTTCTTATCAGAAATGAATCCAAGCTGTTGAGAAATGCGTCCATGACGTGACGTCACCAGTCGATTTTCCAATGAAAGTGTATGTATCATCTAGTATATCCAATAAAATGTCAACCAACAGCGTACAGTTTAGTTTTGAATAACATCACCATTTATTCAAGACATAGCTTTCCCCCAACGTTAGAGGTCCACTTTCCACATTGTATGATAGACAGCAGAAGATACAGTGCTCAAGTCAATGATATTTTGAAGAAATGTGTTGCTTTATGACTGGAACCTGTGGTGGAATCGCAAGTGTCGGTGGTGAGGCGGCCACGTGTACGGTGGGATAGGGTCCTGTTCCTCCTCTTTGTACTCAATGTTACAGAAGTAGCGGAAAAACACAGCGTAAGAGACCCAGTCTAAAACCAACACAAAGATGGCGAACGCTGGAAGCCAGGAGACGTAACACAGTCTGTCCAAATAACGTGTTCGTGATATGATGACAAGAATGTAAATAGTTCCTGAAACAGAAAAAAGAAATTAAAGATATATTTTTCATTTATTTAAAGTTGCAATTTAGTCTTGCACTATAATATTATAGTCATTATAGTATCATTTGCTAAAACCAAATACGAACAAAACTACACTTTTAATGAAAATATGTTACCATACCATTGTTAAAGATTATTGAGAACGTCCTCTACACTACATACAAGTCTAAAAGTGTAACATCATGGTTTAAAAAATAAATAAATAACGTAACAGTGAAATAGTGTCCCATTTCTGAGTGCCAAAATGAAGAATGATACATTTACATTTGACATAAATTAGCAACTATGATCAAATGATATCGAAGAAAGGCTTGCGCACACACCTCACTCTCTCTCCCCCTCCCTCTCTGTCTCTCTCTGTGTCTGTCTGTCTCTGTATCTGTCTGTCTGTCTGTCTGTCTGTCTCTCTCTCTCTCTCTCTCTCTCTCTCTCTCTCTCTGTCTGTCTCTGTCTCTGTCTCTCTGTCTCTCTCTCCCTCTTTCTCTATCTCTTTCGCTATTTCTCTAACTCTGTTTTATCTTTCACTCCCTCTTTTTACATTATCTCTCTTATCTTTAGCTCACGTTCTCTACTTTTCATTCTACTCTTCCGCCTCTCTTTTTCGTTCTCTCTAATTATATTTGATCTCTCTCACTTTCGTCTCTCTCTCTGTCTCTCTGTCTGTCTGTCTCTCTCTCTCTCTCTCTCTCTGTCTGTCTGTCTGTCTCCCTCTCTCTCTGTCTCTCTCTCTCTCTCTCTTTCACACACACACACACACACACACACACACACACACACACACACACACAAATCCTCACTCTCTTACTCCGTCTCTCTCTGTTTTATCTTTCACTCCCTCTTTTTATATTATCTCTCTTCTCTTTAGCTCACTTTCTCTCCTTTTCATGCTACTCTTCCCCTACTCTTCTTCTTTCTCTCTAATTATATTCTCTCTCTCTCTCTCTCTCTCTCTCTCTCTCTCTCTCTCTCTCTCTCTCTCTGTCTCTCTCCCCTCTCTCTCTCTCTCTCTCTCTCTCTCTCTCTTTCACACACACACACACACACACACACACACACACACACAAATCCTCACTCTCTTACTCCGTCTCTCTCTGTTTTATCTTTCACTCCCTCTTTTTATATTATCTCTCTTCTCTTTAGCTCACTTTCTCTCCTTTTCATTCTACTCTTCCCCTACTCTTTTTTTTTCTCTCTAATTATATTCTCTCTCTCTCTCTCTCTCTCTCTCTCTCTCTCTCTCTCTCTCTCTCTCTCTCTCTCTCTCTCTCGCTATTTTTCTAACTGTTTTATCTTTCACTCCCTCTTTTTACATTATCTCTCTTCTCTTTAGCTCACGTTCTCTACATTTCATTCTACTCTTCCCCCTCTCTTTTTCGTTCTCTCTAATTATATTTGATCTCTCTCACTTTCGTCTCTCTCTCTCTCTCTCTCTCTCTCTCTCTCTCTCTCTCTCTCTCTCTCTCTCTCACACACACACACACACATACATATCCTCCCTCTCTTACTCCGTCTCTCTCTCTGTTTTATCTTTCACTCCCTTTTTATATTATCTCTCTTCTCTTTAGCTCACTTTCTCTCCTTTTCATTCTACTCTTCCCCTTCTCTTTTTCTTTCTCTCTAATTATATTATTATATTCTCTCTCTCTCTCTCTCTCTCTCTCTCTCTCTCTCTCTCTCTCTCTCTCCCTCTCTCTCTCTCTCACACACACACACACACACACACATACATATCCTCCCTCTCTTACTCCGTCTCTCTCTCTGTGTCTCTCTCTGTTTTATCTTTCACTCCCTTTTTATATTATCTCTCTTCTCTTTAGCTCACTTTCTCTCCTTTTCATTCTACTCTTCCCCTTCTCTTTTTCTTTCTCTCTAATTATATTATTATACTCTCTCTCTCTCTCTCTCTCTCTCTCTCTCTCTCTCTCTCTCTCTCTCTTTCTCTCTCTCTCACACTTACATTTGTTTGTTTGTTTGTCATTAAATCATTAAATGAAAACTACATCACATACCTGCGAATATGATAACCACACTTGCATAGAAGACTTTCTCAAGTATCCACCATAATCCTTCCACGGATTTCTCAGACTTCTCGTCTGAATGGAATATTCTGTACAGCATCAGTATGGGTGGAATAAGGGAGATAACTCCGCCAAACAGCAGGTAAAACGGCATCAGAAAGATCTCTGGACAGCTCATAAGATACACAGAACCTATGACATTAAACAAAAATCAAGTATAAGTGAATACAATGCCATGTTCATTATAGAAAACAATTTTTTTGTATATAACTATACTTTTTCAGTCTGTCAAACTGGAGTCTGGACAAGAAAACGGTTAACGCATTAAAAAAATCTGCAAAAAGCAGTCATATGATCGTTTTGACAAGTTCGTGATATGAAGAACTATCCTGTACTTTATCAATAGGTAGACCTCCAACCCACTTCCACCCCTTCATCAATGGTCGACACTTCCTTCTTAATCCGCCTATAGGAGGACTGCCACTTCCAAGACAAGTTATGAATAAAATTGAATGTACAGAAATGTTAGTAGAACTCGATACTATTTTGTGTTTGTAAATGTTTTTGTTCTTTTCACTATGGTGTAATGGAAGGGTGTGAATGACTGTCAGAGATGTAGGTGGAAAAATTTAAATAGCTACAGCCAGTTTCCATGATACACTGACGCTGACGGGGGGAAAATAAATTAAATGAAAAGAAAAGAAAAAAAAAAGAAAAAAAAAAAGAAGAAAAAAAAAAAAAGAAGAAAGAATCATCACCCACTAAAATGATGGATACCAGCAGGAAAATTCATTTCGTTCATGGAAGCCTTTCACGCACCATTTAAAATGGCACTAAAACATTTGCCACTTTGCTGCAATAAGTGGCTCAGTTAGTAATTGATTTCACGCATCCTTCAAAGTCTATCAATTTAATATTTACAGTTCGTGAGAATCTGCTAAACATTTAAATAACTTACCTATAATTATCTTGATAATGCCATAGATTGCGAGAAATAACATCAAGGATGCTGAAAAACAATAGTTGCAAATATAGTATATAAAAACCATATGAGAAATGTTTAATAAATTATCACGGGGTGGCTTATTGTGTGCGATAAAAATATACAGTTTTGTTGTCCGATAGAACTGTTTGATGTAATGTCTTTAGATGTGCATGTTTTCCGACATCTTCATAAATCAAGGCTAATATTCGTTCCTCGTAATTAAGCCTTGATACATGTAGTCAAGAAATCGTGCCACAAAATGCTTAAAATTCATTGGATGCGATGAGATCTGATTGCAACGAATCGCCACGCTCCTTAAAGATTCCCTTGTTATTGTAAACAAAGATGGCAGCGTCAGCGTCCGGCGGTTAATTTTTGAGTGCGAGTGCGAATAATTTTAACATGCTCATATACCACTAGAGTTTAGAGCATGTCCGTCCCGGGGCCTGTCTCTGGATAGCCAGTGACTTGCTCCGGAGGGGGGGGGGGGGGGCGGGGGGGGGACAGGGGGGGGGGGGGGGGGGGGGGGGGGGGGGGGGGGGGGGGGGGGGGGAGGGGGGGCCCGGGGGGGGGGGGGGGGGGGGTGGGGGGGGGGCGGGGGGGGGGGGGGGGGGGGGGGGGGGGGAAAGCCCTTGCTCCGGGACAGAACAAAATTAAGGGGACAATTTTGAAATTTACTTCCAAAAATTAACATAGTGGGCCTTTAAAATTTTGATGGGCGCATCTCTAATTAATATATAATTAATAAAGAAAATTCTACTCATTAAATTTGGTCGCTAGATTAGATTGGGCAGTCAAAATGAAAAATTAGATAGATAACACGCCTGAGTTTAGGATGGGGGGAGGGGGGGGGGGGGGTGAAAATGAACAGAATTTGAAAATAGTAATTAGTAAAAGAAATTTAGTAGTATTAAAATTAGAAAGAAAAAAAGTTACCAAGCCAAAAATAAAAAGAATTTGAACTGCTCGGTCGAATATTTATATAACATTTGGAGCATTTTGGAAGGACAGTCCAAAAATAAATAAGAGAAAGAAGAGAGGATCGGACTATTTAATATATTTAAAAAAAGAAAAAAGAATTTCGAACATGAACTTTTGACGAAGGTCTAAAAGTTTTTCAAGTCCGATCTATACGTCCACGTGAGTGGCCTGTTAAGGCCGTTAGGTTGTTTACGTCGGCGAGGCTGGAGTTTCCCGGAGGTTCGGCAGCAGATTTTGGCGTCGTAAAGGGTACTGACTACCGTACCGTAGTCGGGGCCGCAGACCGCTCGGATCATCTTATGTAGATTCCGGTTGTCCAACTTGTTTCGAAAGTATGGCCTGTCTATAGGTCTGCTCCCTCCGGTGCGTCAACGACTAACAAGTGTGGTGAGTACCGAACATCTTGCTGTGAAGTTCGTACTCCGCTTGCCGTCCTCCAGGGGTCTCCAGTCCGCGTTAAGAGGTAACTGGACGGGTCTGTCCGTGTCCCCCTGCATGATACTGATGAAGGTGTTTCTTCAGTCCGCTCACTGCGACGGGTCCACTCGGACTCTTCGGGGGGGGGGGGGGGTGGACTACTGTGCGCTGGTCTCTCGGTCTTGGCTGGCTGAGTTTGGTCGGTGATGTTGCATTCCTCTTGCCAACGGCGGCTGATCGGGCCTGTGGGGTGGCGACCTGGCGGTACCGAGCGATACCGGCCGTTCTGCCTGGGCCACGTGACGATCGGCGATGGAGGGGTCGTCGTGGGCTAAAAATGTCCAAATCACACACCGCGGTGTTGGAGTCGGTCCCTCTCGTTGGGTCGACGTTTCCCGCAGGGCTGGTCCTCGTCAACTCAGGCTGGGCTGGGGGCGGCGTCGCAGAAGGGACCGCCACTGGCGGTTGAGCCGCCAGCTTTGGTCCCCCCGTGCCGTTCCTGGCGCGCTTTTCCTCTTCCTCCATCTCCTCTTCTTCGTCGGTACGATCGCGTCACCGTACACCAATGCCACGGAAGCCCGTGACCCAGTGTACGAGACGCGATACTCCAAACGTGGGGGGGGGGGGGGGGGCGGGGGGGGGTGGGGGGGGAGGGTGGGGGGCAACTCGAGAGTACAAGGCGACACGTCTGTTCTCATCGTGAATCCAATTTTTGATATTGCTTTCAAGATTGGCACATGTTACCGATGCTGTGATTGGTCAGCGATGTCATAGTATAAGGGACATAATCGGTGTTACAAATTTTCGTCCAATAGAGGGCGCTATTAGTGTATATCAGTAATCTTGACTACATGTATCAAGGCCGAATACGAGGAACGAACATTAGCCTTGATTTATGAAGATGGCTTTCTGATAGATCTGCCCGATGAAATATCTTTAAATGTACATATTGTCAGTTAACCTGCTCAATGTAATGTCTTTAAATGTCTGTGTTGCCCACTAGACCTGTTCGATGTAATGTCTTTAAATGTCTGTGTTGCCCACTAGACCTGTTCGATGTAATGTCTTTAAATGTCTGTGTTGCCCACTAGACCTGTCCGATGTAATGTCTTTAAATGTCTTTTAAATGTCTGTGTAATGCCTTTAACTAGTTGCCCATACCTGTCCGATGTAATTGGGGGGGGGGGGGTCTTAAATGTCTGTGTGGCCCACTAGAACCTGTCCGATGTAATGTCTTTCATGTCTGTGTTGGCCCACTAGACCTGTTTCGATTAATGTCTTTACCTTGTTTTGCTGCCCGATGACCCTACTCGATGTTACTAAAAAAAAAAAAAAAAAAAAAAAAAAAAAAAAAAAAAAGAAAAGAGTTTTTCTATGTGCATGAGCCCATAGTCCTGCTGATTTTAAAGTCTTTAAATGTTCTTGTTTAACCTAAAGCCTTTCCTATGTTTAAACCGTTCTTGTTGATGTGTTTCAGACTGGGTAACACAAATACTGGGTTGCATCCCGTACCGGGTTCAACCCAGACTTAAATTTTTAAAAAGACCAAATGAAGGTTATGCCCCCTACCCAACTTGCTGACCTACCACCAAAAACAAACATTTAACCCCGTCCTCACACGCCCCCCCAAAA